>NW_020954576.1:47271237-47300730 GCF_900497805.2 Vombatus ursinus
GGGGGGGGGACGGAGGAAGGAGACAACTTTGCATCACGGCAACCGCCCAGGACTGCGAAGGCCGCACCCTTCTCCTTTTCAAAGACGCTAGGAAGCCTAGGAGTCCGCAGGCCGAGGCTCAGCGCTGATTTCATATCCTCCCAAACATGTTGCTACCTAGAGCCACGCAGAGGATCTTCCCTTCTGGGACTTCCTGCCTCCAGACAGTCACAGTTTAGACTCGTAGCTTGTTAAAGCTGGAAAGAACCTCAGGGACCATGCAGCCGAAGTCCAACCCCCTCGTTTTACAGCAGAGGAAACGGAGAGGTTGAAGGTCACACACCCTTCCCTTGATAACTGGTGCATCGTGGGCGAGAACTATTTTTTTACAATCTTAAAAGCTAGAAGGGACCTTGGAGACCGTTCCATCAGCTCTTATGATTTCTAGTCTGGTGAAGTCAGGCGTATGCTGGAATTAGCCTGAACCAGTGGGAGTGGATTGTTAAATTTTTGTTGTGAGCAATACGCCTCAGAAATCAACAAGTTACAAATAAGGGCTTGATTGTTCTATTGAATGTCTAGACTTAATAAAGTGATGGAGAAAATATGTTAATAATGATGATTAAACTTGCCAATGTGTACTGTGTACAGTTCCCCCCTCCCCCCTAAGCCGGTTGTTAAACATTTACCAGAATGCCTCTGAGTATGGCTCTCTTCCCATTACACTACACTGCCTCCACAGCTTCCTTCTTCTTGGAAGCCAGAATTGTTGGAGGAATCATATGCAGGAATTAGTGGAGGAGGAATGATAAATCTGTAATCTGATGCTCAAAGGCGATGGAGTCTGATGTGGTCTGACTATGGCTGAGAATAAAGAGGTAGAAAAGAGAAGAGAGGGGAGACCCTAAGAATATAAAATAGAAGAGCTATGATGGGGAGACGTAGGGCAATCGAGGTTTATGTCAGAGGAGAGCCAGGTGACCTCCTCAAAGTCCGCGTCGAAGGGGAGGGCTCACATTCCAGGAGACCTCACCAGGCATCTATGGATCAGGAAGAGGGCAGAAGCCACTGGATGTCAGGAACTGAAAGATACACTGGCTGGGGCAACACTGAGGGACCTAGGTCTGGGGGACATCTAGAAAAGGACTCATCGGTGGGCTCCAACGAGCAGGTATTGTGGCCCTTCCCATATGTCTAGAGAATAGAATAGACTAGTCAGAGGACACCTGGGGCCCGGGAGGCTGCCGAGATGAGGCCTGAAAGCACCTCAAGATGCAGGTTACATCTCATTTCTGATGCATGATGTTCTAATGTTGGCTTCACCTCATTCTGAACTTTTGCACCACTTTCCTTAAGTGCACGAGCTATTCTTTGCTCATGAAGCAGTGGAGACAGTCGGCTCTGTTACAGAAGAAGCTATATTTAAATACCAGAAAGCCTAGCAGTATTAAAAAGACTTTTTGAATAATTTATATAGCCCTCCAAGACTCACAGCAGACTAGAACGGGAAGAGAGGCATTTATCAGACGGCTGTAGAAAGTCAAGGGTATCTAGGACTTGGAGGATCATGAGATCACAGAATGCAAGGCAGAAGAGACCTGAGAGGCCATGGAGTCCAAGCCACCCTCTCCCCCTCCCCCCAGCATCAGCCATTTCACAGATGAGGAAACTGAGAGGGTAATCCAAGGTCATGCAGTAGGATCTGCACCCTGCAGGACTGCACCTGACACAGACCCTGTGTTTAGGACATGCGGGCTTTCCCGACATTCCTGGGACATGGCAGGCCCCTGATGGTCTCTCAGCCTGGAACTCTCTCCCTCCTCCCCTCTGCCTCTCAGAAAGACCCCGGCCCCTCCAAGCCTCCCAGATCCACCAGCCTCCTTCTACCTTTTCCCACTTGCTAGGGATGAGGAGAGAGATAAGACCTGGGATGTCAGTGGCACAGGGAACTCCCAGGTCCAGAAATTCCTTCTGTGAATGCAGGTCCACACCTTTTCTGCACCATCAAGAGCTGCCCAGAGGGGTGACTTGCCCAGGGTCACAATGCCAGGTTTTGTCAGAGGCGGGACTTGAACCCAGGTCTTCCTCGCTCTGAGGCTCTCTTTTACTACTCTGCACCCTAATTCACCCTAATATTTATTGGACATACATTTTATGTTCACTTATTTCCCATCAGTAGAATGTGAGATCCTTGCAGGTAATAATTCATGAATGTTTCATTCATAGGACTATATGGGTGGTGCAGTGGGTCTGGAGTCAGGAAGAGCTGAGTTCAAATCCAGCCTCAGTAATTACTAGCTCTGTAATCCTGGGCAAGTCACTTAACCCCTGCCTGTCTTAGGTTTCCCATCTGTAAAATGGAGATAACAGCCTCCACCTCCCAGGGTTGTTATGAAGATAAAAGGAGATACTTATTAAAGTACTTTGCAAACTTTAAAGTACCAAATAAATGTGACTGTAATTTTTACTATCTCCAGTGCCTACCTCAGTGGCTGGCACAGGCACAGATCCTTTAGAAATGCTTGTGAGCCTGAACTGAAGAGAAGAAAAAAGGCCTAGAAAGGTAGGGTGGCCCCAAAGTAAGTCAGTGACTGAGACTCGGGGCCAGCGTCCCCACCATCCCTGCATACACTGTGAAACCAGGCTTAGAGAAGTTTGTGACTTCAGACCTAGATTCACATCTCTCCCAGACGAATCAAGCACTATCAGAGTCCATAGACATTTGTAATCACTGACTGAGGTCTCTATAAAGACAAAAACCCAACAGTCTTACCTGGCCTATAAAGGACTCTTACGTTGACTTAAAGGAAACACGTACAGAGATAATGAACTACAAAATTTAAAGTAAGGGGGATGGGGTGTGAGGGAAGGAAGCATCATGGATTAACAGTTAGAGACCTGGTCCCCAAACCAGAAAGACCTGGGTTTGAGTCCGGCCTTTGACACATCCTGGCTGTGAGACTGTGGGCAAGTCCATTGACCTCCCAATGCCCTGGTTGCTGAGAAGGTGCCAACCTGCCTTGAGAGATGAAGCCCAGCAGGCTAAAGAACATACCAATAGCTCTATAAACAGAGATACTACCCTAAACCAGTTGGAGCTAATTCAACACAGTTCAGAGAAATACGAACATAACGGCCCCCCCCCCCCACCATCTCACCCTTAATCCCTAGTGCAACAATTGGCCTGGCCAGCATGGCGGTCTTCTCTCCAACATCTCTTTCTTTTTGAACTCCGGGGCCTTCTCTTCACAGATCCTTAAACTCAACCAACAATTCTGGTATTCGAGCTCTCAAGCTAAGGGCCTTTAAGGGACTTGCCTGGCAACTCGACTTTAAAGATCTGCCCTTCGGCATGGTGACTGAGGCAGTGAATACCTTGGGGTCTCCCCAGGGGAGCAAGGAGCTTTGACTTCAAAGGCGTTCTTGGAAAATCACTCAGAAAATGAAAACCACTTACGCTAAAGTAGAAGGACTGATCAGTTCATTTGGAGGAAAAGGCATATAGAGAAGAATATTCTCTGGAGAGGCTTAAAACAGTAGGGCTTGGAAGGTGGCATCTGACACCAAATACTGCATCCACAGAAAATGCTTCTTTGTCCATAAAGGAGAAGACACAGAGCAAAACCCAGACATAGAAAGCGGGGCGTTCTAAAGCCAGTGCCTCCAGCCCCAACCTCTCTCTCCTTGGGAATAAAAAATGCCAGTCTCTTCCCACATCACTGTGCACACAGATATTTTAACGAACCTCCTTCAGGGAGAAGCCCAATTTGTAAGTAGCAGCTACAGACCCTGAGATATATTAGATTGCTTCAATCAGAGCCTCAGAGGCTGTAAGAACTGAACTGGACCTCAGAAATATCTGGTTCTTACATGTGGGGAAATGGAGGCCCAGGGAGGGCACATGACCAACTCCAGATTGGGCCAGAATTAGAGCCCAGGTCTCTGGATACCCAGGACTGTAATTACTCTTCCCAGTTTTATTTTTTCAACTGTTTATCCCTATAAACTAAGTCCTTTGGCTAAGACCATCACTGAAATTTGAAACTCCAGTACCCTCCCTCCCCCTCCTTGAAAAAGAATGGGGAGGAGCATTTGTCCCATGGATCCTTCAGCTCCTCTTTCCTTGCTTATCCTCTGAGGGGATGTGACTGCAGCATGGCTGGAATCCCAGCTTCTCAACTTTAGACAATTATTATCTCGTATGGCTGGGATGGGCCAGTCCCAAACCCATTCCTATCCTTGGGAGAAAACAAGCCTCTTTTCTTTAAAATTTCTAAAGGACGATGCCATTCGTTAGTTCAGATTCTTAAGGAAGGTTGACTGCTCCCCTCTGGTCCTCCCATTGTCCAGCTGGAGAAAGTGATGCCTGGGGCCTTAGGTGACTCTCCCAGGGTTACTGAACAGTTAGAGGGTAATGACAAGGTTAGAACTCAGGTCTCCCAGTTCCTATCAGGTGTCCCATCCCTCTGGTCCCTCAACCTCTCAGGAAAGCTTGTGGGCTTCTCAGCTAGCTCTTAGGGAAATTTCTGATTTTGGCCCACAGCAGGCTAGAACAATCTGCATCTGGTTCAGGAGAGCACTACACCCAACTGGCTCTCATTTTTAGGATGAGTGGCTGGGCTCCATAATTTGCACGAAAACATCTGGTCTTCCCAACAGCCAAAAAAACAGCTGGCTAAGGCTGGAGAGAAGAGAGACAGAAGAGCAAGAGGCCAGAAAGTTTCTCCCTAAACCCAAGTGGCAAAACTCAGGCTTCTCCTCACTTCAGCTCAAGTTCCACTTACACCCTTTCCCCCACCTCTTGCCAAAAGAAAATCCCAACTTAAACAAGTCTCTTCATCATCTCCCATAAGAAGCCATGGACCCACGGGGCAAGGTCAACAGAGTTTGGATGCTCATTTTCCTCAACTGCCTGTCCTAGCAGCCCTGAGCTGGCATCCCGAAATGAAAACTGAAGGCTTTTTCTACCAGCCATCCAAGTGCTCTTGCCTAGAGTGAGTGGCAAGTCAAGAGATTCCCAGGGTTGCTGAATAAAGATATTTTAAATGATTTTTTTTAAGGGCTCAGCTACTGAGCAAATGTACTGTTTTCTATCTTAGCAAGTACTTTGCCAGGAGGAAGGAGTAATAGCTCTTCTTAGTGCCTAGAAGACACTCTAAAAATAAAGGCAGAAGTAAGGAGCTAAACAGACAAAAGGTCCAGGAAATTCACCCAGTCTGAAAATGGTTCACATCAACATGCTTCTATTTAAAAACAAAAACAAAAAAACTCCAAGAAGCAAAAAGCCAAAAAACCAAAAACTAGCCTTAATTTCAGTTGAGAGGAAAGGGGACTCAGCATCTAAACCTATAATCCAAGGAGACTGTCTCTATCTGTTGGGCTTCCAGGCAGCTGAGTCCACACAGCATCAAGTGGGGAAAAGATCCAAAGCCCAAGGAACAGCAGCGGGGCTACATCTGCTGACTACATTACCATATTTCCTGGCTGAGCAGTTGCCATCCATCATAATAGCCTAAGAGCCCACACCTATATTCTTAGATGAAGAAATAGAATCCTGATTCAACATATTCATTTCAACAAACATTTATGAAATGCCCATGACCAAACAAGGCATTCTGAACCCAAATGCAGCCACTCATGTTTTCCTTGTGCTTTCTATGGAGGATAAAGAAAGCATAACAAATAAACAAGTAAATCTGGAAAACCAATCCCCTCCCAAATCAGGATGGGGCAACCTCAAGGACTGACTCAGAGCATGGGCACAGCCTGTCTGAAGAAGGGATCTCTGGAAAAGAGCCATGCTCAGGATTCAGGAACCTGCCCTGCAATTAAGATGTTGTCTGCACAACAACAGTGATTTTGGTTTTGGTGTGTGTTTTGGTGTGCCTGTGTGTTTTACAATAACTAAACAATGATGATAAAACAATAATTAATGAAACACAGCTTGGGAGGAGACACACACACACACACACACACACACACACACACATACACACACACACACACATATATACACGCATGCATGCACAGTGACACGACCTCCCTGGGCATGCAGGAACATGTATTAGCAACAGGCATCACAGCTTAAGTAGATGTCACTTCGGAACAGACTGTCTTCTGTTTTCCTGACTGGCAACAGGTCTCTTCACTGAGACTCCTGCCTTGAGTGTGCAAAGCTCTCTCTCTGTAACTGGCCCCTCACATTAAGGGCTGACCAGGGTCTTAGCCTCCTTCTGCAGAAGTCTGCCTAGTCTCCAACTTGCAGTTCCATTTGAGATCTTGTAATGAAACTCCCCAACCAGAACATGATGATGGTGCAATGCAGCTCGGGATATATCCCATTAAACCCAGGGGATCTAGTTTGCTGTGAACAAGGTCAATTGTCGTCGGGATGTATTTGTTATCCCCTGGGTCCTGGAGGTCCCAGCTTGACTCTAAAAACCATCCTCCTATCTCCCTCTCCCCAAATAGAGTCATTGCCAGGACTGACTGTGGGTAAGGGATCTTGTGATGAAAATGGGGAGGTGGATTAGGAGGTGATCTTTTGCTCAATCAAGATTGGAAATGAGAACCAGGAGAGGGAGAAGGGTGGCGTTATATATGCCCAATGGGGAATATGTCCTCAACCCCAACCCCTGAGGCCACGATCAATTCTGATGCTGGGACATGACTGCAGCAGCAAGCTGCCAAAGGCTGCTTCCTTCTGCTTGACAAAGGGCCAAAAAACCCGCTTGATTTACCGAATACAGCTCGTTCAAGACCTTCATCAAATCATCCTGGAGCTGCTGGCCGACTTCTTTGCTCTGCAATGAAAGAAAAACTCAGGTTAATTGGGAAGTGGGGGGAGGGGGCTGGCAACAAAAGGAAGAGCAATGCAGGCTCTACAAATAACCCAGACTCAATTAAGGCCCATTATTTAACCTAGCAAATCAGATAACCACTCCGATCAGACCCAATTATGGTCAGATTACTCAAGGAGTTTTAATAAAATGAAATGCACCCTTATCCAGAGCAGGGCAGAGGTGATAAGAGTGGAGGGGAAATGGGTTGCAGCCTCTGATTTTTCAGCTGGTCCCTGGGGAGCCAGGCTGAGAGCCACATCCTACCCAGAACTACTGTTAGGCGGGACTAGCTCTCCCTGCCCTACACTGGGGAGCATTCCAGAGGCCTGGTGAGAGAAGCAGGATAGGGATGGACTCTATATGTTCTAAGGAACATATAAACACATGAGGATTTCAAATTAACCATTAATCCATTAACCAATCAATCCATTAACAACATTTACTAAGTGCCCAGTAACACACCAGACAGTATCCAAATATGAAACAATCCCTCTTCTCAAACAGCTTCCAAGCACCCCAAACCAGCTAGGAAAAGTCCTTGGGAAACAGGGTCATATCTATTTGCTTGGTTTCAGCTCAGTTCTCAGTATGAGACTGCCAACAGCAAGATCTCAAAAAGTAATGACTGGCATATGGGCTCACATAAGACTGTATGAGTTTGGGAGTCCCCACATATTGCTCATGACCTACAGCAGATCATAAGCCCTGGTTATTGCCACACTACATCCCTGCACAGTTCTTTCCAATGTCTTGTCACTCAATACTAGTAATAATAATGGTTAACGTTTATACAGCACTTTTAAGGTTTGCAAAGCATACACACACACACACACACACACACACACACACACACACACACACACACTTTCCCAACATGTAATATATTTGATCCTAAGGGATAGTACAAATGATTCAGAGCTAGGAGGGACCTAGATCATGTAGTTGAAGCCTTTCATGGTTCAGAAGAGGAAAGATGGAAGCCTAGGGAGTTTCAGCACTTTGCTGAAGGTCATACAAGCATCTACTCACTATAGAAATGGTAGGTATCCCTGGGTGATACAGATTAATAAAACTCTATTTTGTATTGATCAGACTTTTTCAACCTTATTAATGACCATGCCAAACTCAAGCTTTCCTGAATTGCAGATCATATCCAACTATTTGCTGAATTTCTCCAGGGCTTAGTGCTATCTGGCTATAGTGTCTTCTTTGGGAAAAAAAAAAAAAGAAAAGCCTTGTAAGTCATTAGTCATATATGTCAGTTTCCATTGCTAGTGTTTTTCAGGAAAAGGAGGAGAGGAAGAGAGCTTAAGGCCTTATGTCCCATTCAGACAGAAAGAAGCCAACTAGGAATCCTTGCATACCAAATTACATTCTCCTTTCAGATGGCGATCAATCTTTCAGATCCAAGATGGCAGCAGACCACGAAAATCAGGTCTAGAGTTCTTGTACCACATTACTACAAGATTTTCCACTTACAACTCTCATCTCTTCTTCATTTAGTCTTCCAACATACTAGGGAAGCACTTGATTATGTAGAAGGTAGCTTTTGTATCAGAACTTTTCTATATGGGCATTTATAAAAGAAGAACATGAAAGAAAGGGGGGGGGGGGGGGAAAGGGAGAGAAGAAGGGAGAGAGAGGAGAAGAAAGAGAGGGGGGAAAAGGGAGGGAAAAGAGAAGGGAGAGAGGGAGAGAGGGAAAGGGAGAAAAGGAAGGAAGTAAAAACCACACTTTCTGTACTGAGTGTTTAATGCCAAATTCAGGGGAGCAGGAGATGAGACAGGTTGGCATTGTATTAATAGGTCCAGTGAAGGGAAAAGTCCTCAATTCATCTGTTCTGCCGGCTTCTTATTTTTCTTAAAAAAACAAAACAAAACACAAACACAAACAAACACATATACACACAGAGAGAAACCCCAGATCCTAACAGTGCCTCTCCCACTGACAGTTAAATATTACCCAGCACACTCTCAGCATAGCTTAGCTCCCAGACAGAGGATGCTCCTGGCAGAGGGAGCTGCCCTGTGAGCCAGGAACATGGCAAGTCATGACCCTAACTTCCTTTATTCATTAGGTAGAGCGTTCTTTTCAAATGGCATTAGAAAGGAGGCATCACATGGTGTAATAAAAAGAGTGTGAGACCAGCAGTTAGGAGGGGCCCTTGGTTTGCATCTTGCCCAGGACACCTACCAGCTACGGGACCCAGCTCTGCGGCTGACTGTGAATGTGCTTTGGCATAAGTCTTTTAACCACTCAGTTTTTCCATCTGCAAGGGAGGCTGGACAAAGACCTCTTCCAGATCTAAAATTCAATGACTCTGTATGATCTGCTGCCAGGATTCACTAGTCAATGTTGCTTTATCAACTGATTTACTTCTCAACACTGTAGTGGGAGGTAACAAACAAGTTTCCTTTGCTTGTCAAGTGGGAAGGGCTCAGGAAGGTCTTTTCAGGCTTGCATTTCTATTGTTTCTATCATTCTTCCAAGGGTCTCAATCACTAGAATAAGCCACATAACTAGATGTCTCATATCTATGAGAAGTCCTGGCATGGCAGATCCAAGTGCTGGAGGAGTTAGAAAGCCCTGGGTTTAAATCCCTCCTCAAATGCTTATATGCTTTGTGACCCTGGGCCAAACACTTAACCTCTCTGATCCTCAGTTTCCCCATCTGTAAGTAGGGATGAGAACAACACCTACCTCAGAGGGCTGTGGTGAAGGCAAATGAGATAAGGTGTGTAAAGCTCTTGGTACACTTTAAAGCCCTACCTAGACTATGAATCTTGATGTACTCCACAAACATCGTTATCTCCAGCCTGAGGAAGGGAAGCTAGGTCAAGTGACTCATCCATCTGCAGCCACAGAGTCAGAGGCAGGGTCAGGACATGAACCACAAGTATCACTTCCCACCCTATCACTCTCCCAGCCTCGTGGGCAGCTGCCCCTGCCAACGTCCCAGCCACCTCTTGCCATCTCCTTTTTTTACAGCAGGCGTCACAGGAAAAGGCTCCTGTTCCTTCTATCCTGTTATTCGAGTCTGTGGTTCACATAATTAAGCAGGACAGTAGAGGGAAAGAAAGAAAGGAGGAAAAAAAAAAGTGGAATCAATAAAATCTCAGTGAAGCCTGGGTAGATGTTTCCCTTTGTGTCCAGGCTACTTGGGGGAAGAACCTTCCCCAAGATGATTCCTGTTCATGTGAACAGACTGCTAGAGCAACCATGTCTTACTGCTCTCCTTCCTCAGTCCCCCACAGAATAGTTACAGAGCTGGGCTGAGGGATGCTTAGGTAACTCTAACCCGGGGAAAAGCAAGCCTGCAGTAGTGGGGGAGCAATTCTAACACAAGGAGGAAGCAGCCAAAGCCTCTTGCTTCTCAGATGATAAAGGGAGGGCCCTGCAGTTTGCTAGAACAAAAATCTTAGATATGTACATTTGGGGGGAACCACCAGCAGCTCCCCCCTCCTAGTTCTGGAGTCAGGCTTCTGTGTTGGTCATAGCTGAGGGTCTGAAAAAGAAGTTGCAAGGGGACCCCACCCAAAGACAAGAGGGGTATTTATTGCCCATCCCCCCTCCCAACAAAACCTGCTGAAGCCTTGTATATAACACAATGGATGCTGCAAAGCCCTTTTCCTTCCCTATTAAAAAAAAAAAAGCAAGGGGATATTGGGCAGGGAAGAAAGGAGGAGAATAAACAGAACTGTCTTTGTGTGCTATCACACAACATGCATCTCTTTTCTTTTTAAAACTTCTTGGAAGAGAATGAGTCATCTAAACATTGTAGGAAACCAAAAAGAAGGAGGGGAAAAATTACTTTGGGCAAAACTCTTTTCTGAATGTTTTCGTAGTAACCTTAGCCTGGGGGGAAAAAAAGAGCCTAAATTTAGAGCTGAAGATGTGGAATATTTAACAATGCTCATTTTGAGGGAGAGGAAGCGAAATGATGTGGACACACCAGAGTCTTTTATTCTGAAACTCACAACTGTTGGGCCAGTTCTGGCCAAGTGCAGGCCTTGGCCTGCGCCACTCCGCTCACTGCTGAGGTGTGGCTGCCTGCTCTTACAGAAATGGCGACGGGCCTACCTCAGCTCAGGGCCTACCTCCCAACTCCCATACTCTCTCCCAAGAATTCTGCTGCCTCCTTCTACAAAGTCTGTATTTTGCCTTTCTTTGTATCCCCACAAGGCCTGGCACTTAGTAGGTGCTTAATAAATGTTTACTGACTGATTCAGTATTGCCTTTTGTCTATTTTCTTAAAATAGAAAATTTTATAATAGCTGTGAGACGGGTATGAGGTTTCCCTAAGGAAAAAGTGAGAACATGTACATGGGGAGGAGGGAGGGGAAAACAAGTAATAATAATAAAAGCTGAAATTTCTATAGAACTTGAAGGTTGATAAAGTGCTTTGTAACTCATCCTTACAGAAACAACTCTGTGAGGCTGTCCTACTGTCACAGCGTCACAGACCTGGAGCTAGAAAGGACCCCAGAGATTGTCTAGCCCACTTCCTAATTTTACAGGAGAGCAACCTGAGGCCCAGAGGCAGCAAATGACTTTCTCACCATGACAAGTCTAGTAAATGTCAGAGGCAGGATTTGAATCCAGGTCTTTCAGAACATACCCTATTCTTTCTATTACAGAGAGAGACTGACTTTCTCATCATTCAGATATATTAGACAGCGGCTGAGCAATTGGGAACTACTGGGTGAGAAATAAAATACAGTTGAAAGCTCTCTATTAGATAATTCAATTCAGCTCAACCAGCATTAATTAAGCATCTCCTGTGACATGGTAGAGTGCTGGACACTTGTGTCCTTGGGACACAAGGACAAAATGAAGCACAGGCCCTGCGTACATTCTACTGGGGGAATTCAACCTGTACTTTGTTATTGTTCAGTTGCACCCCATTAGGAGTTTTCTTGGCGAAGATAGTTTGCCATTTCTTTCTTTAGCTCATTTTACAGATGAGAAACTGAGGCAAACAGGGTGAAATGACTAGCTCAGGATCATACAGTTAGTAAGTGTCTGAGGCTGGACTGAACTCAGGTCTTCCTGACTCCAGGCTTGGTGCTCCGTGGGGCCCATTTCCTCGAGTGCATTTGTTTCTATCCAGGAACCATTTCAAGAAGGGATTTCCCTGTGCTCCGGGATGTGTGCACTGTTAGACTTGGTAAAGCATGACATGAGCCCATTCCCCTGGGAGTGAGCTCCATTCTCTGGCCTGACAGTGTGCTCTGTGCACTTGCAGGCCTGCCTCCCCTGACTCTCAGAGATGTGACCCATTAGTCAGCCAGAAGCTCTTATCACACAGTCCAGCCAAGACTGTTCACCACCACCAGCACCACAGGGGGTCTGTACTTTGTTGGGAAAGGAGACAGGAAGAGGCAGCAAAGGGGGCCAATTCCTCCCTGCATTCCTCCCTGCATTCCTCCCTGGCTTATGGTGTCCTGCTTTTAGGTTCAGGCAATTTGCATTTCTACCTCTTGGGGATGGCCAGCTGTAGGCTACACTCTGCCCAGAGCAGCCATTCTGCTTGGGGAGTGTGCGTCATTGCTGGGAAAGGGCAAATAAAACCCTCCAACTGGACTGTCTTTTAAAGCCCACATTGTCTCCTTTCCCAGAATGATGGTTCTTGGGTGGAAGAGTCAGCCGCCACGAGTTCTGTGGTACTCCACTCTCCCTCCAGGGGAAGGCAATGTTGGAGCCAGGGGCTGATGTCTCCAGTGCCCAGAATTCTTCTTGGATGAACGTTTCTTGCTCTCGGGGTCATCCCAGGAGCTCAGCTACCTCAGGAAGCATAAGATTTGGAGCTGGAAGAGTACTTGAAAATCAGGTGGTCCAAGCCCCTCCTTTCACAGCAGAGGCTACACAGGTGGAGAGCCTCACCAGGAAGAAAAGTAAAGCCTAGATTCAGACCCAGATCCTCGGACTCGCCGTTCTTTCTACTACCTTGAGCGGCCCACCATTTCCTAGTCCTAATGGCTGAGGGGCTAACCAGACTGAAAGGGAAATGACATATTCGGGAGCATGGAGGTCCTTGGATGGGCACAAAGGCAGGCTGGGAGCTGGGAGCCTGAGACCAATGAAAAAGAGAGAAGTCAGAAAGGTGACCCAAGAACACAGCTCTCCCAGTGACTGGAGAAGATGAGGAACCCTTGGCTTGGCAGTGGAGGGAGGAGGCTAGGGAGGAATGGGAAGGACCCCAAGAGCATGCCTCAGGCTTGCTGCAGCCTATGGTTCCCATGGCTGGGGCTGGAGGAGACTGGGGGCCAGGAGGTAACGCCAAAAAGAGGAAGACGGCCTGGTAGGAAGCAGAGCAATAGGAGCGCCAGCCCAGGAAATGCGTGGGGCACCAGGAAAACTGCTGATTAAATACTTTAAAGAAGAGGAACCAGGAGCAGGGCAGTCCAAGGAGGGGCCTCACATGTTTAGTGCCTCTGAAACTGCTGGCAGAGAATCCTCCCACAAGACCAGGCCAGAGGAGGAGAGGGGAGGGGAATAAGGACTCCAGATGGGCTAAATGTGTGGGTTTTTAAACCCCTGCCTCACCCCCAGGGGCCAAGAGAGAGAACCAGGGGAAGCAGAAAGCCACACAGGACTGCTAAGAGCTACTAGCTTACCACGCCCTCTCTCCTTACGGCTCGAATCTGGTTGAGTCTCTGGAGAAATGGGATCAGGTTTCTTCAGCAAAGGGAGGACAGCAACCAGAGCTGGGGGAGCCAGGGAATGGGGGGCAGCATATATTATCTGTCTTATATTGTATATATTATATATGATATATGATATTATATATTACATTATAAGCTATTGCCCAAGCTCCCTGACTATTCAGGCACGTGTTCCTTGAGGATATGGACTGTGTAGGTGACCCCATGACAACTAAAAAGTATAGAGGAAAGAAGACTTAGGGTCTGAGGATTTGGGTCTGATTCCTTGCTCTGTTATCTACTAGTTAGCTGGGCGGCCAAAGGTGAGTCACCTCATCTACTGAAGCCTCACTTATCTCAACTGTAAAGTGGGAGATGAGAATGCATATATAATCACAAGCTTTCGGGGTAAAAGGAACCTTAGGGATCATCTAGTTCAAACTCCTCCAATACAGATGAGGAAACTGAGGGCCAGAGAGGTAAAGAGGCATGTCCACAGGCCCACACTGTCCTATAGCTGGGTTCTTATACCACTCGTCCCACAAGGTTGTGGTGAGGAAAGTGCTTTGTAAACATTAAAGAGCTATATAAATGTGAGTTATTCAGCTGCTCAATAAAAACGTATTGAATGAATAAACGAATAGAGACCAGAGTCATGCCAGGTTGTTGTCTTTACGGCTTAGACCCTCCCAGCTCCCAGGACAGGGTGAGCTAGGATTCCTGTTCATACAAAGGCCCCTCAGAGGGAAAGATAAACCTGAGGCTGTAACCACAGCTCCTCATTACATTCCGTGGTGCTTTTCTGAAAACACAAACCACCAAGGAGATAATGGGGTAAGGGTGGGGGAGGCTGTAGCCATGCACTAATTACAAGCATCTCTGAAATGTGCATTTATGACACAGCACCCCATGTCAAATCTCAGGGGGCCACTGGTTACCCAGAAGGCGACCAGAACAAGTTCTCCAGAATCTCTACAGTGCTTCAGGGTAGATGCAGATGAGCGTCTTGTCTTGGAGCTCTCCAAAATCACTTGAGCTCTCCTACCAGTCAAAAAGCTCCTCCTGTGTGCAAAGCACTGTGCTAAGTGCTGCGGACACAATGACAAAGAATGAAATTTACATCCTATGGAGGGGGGAAGAGACAGACAGACAGACACAGAGAGAGACACAGACACA
This sequence comes from Vombatus ursinus, assembly GCF_900497805.2. NCBI lineage: Eukaryota > Metazoa > Chordata > Mammalia > Diprotodontia > Vombatidae > Vombatus > Vombatus ursinus. The sequence continues at coordinate 47,285,879 of NW_020954576.1, forward strand.
CAGAACTGAGACAGAAAGAGAGAGAGAGAGAGAAAGAGAGAGAGAGATACAAGGATATGCAGCATGAATACAAAACCAATACAAGTTAGGCAGGGCAGTAATACCTAGCATTTATTTAATCACTAGCATTTATCTAATGCTTTACAATTTGGAAAGTACTTTACAATTAATTATGATCTCATTCTATCCTTAGAACAACCCTGAGAAGTAGGTGCTATTGTCACTGAGTCAGGCAGAAGTTAAGTGACTTGCCCAGGGTCACACAGCCCAAGATCAAATTTGAACTCAGGTCTTCCTGCCTCCACTGAGACATCTAGCTGCCCTAGCAGTTGAAGGGAAAAGGAAAGGTTTGGGGTAGAAGGTGGTGCCTGGGGTGAGGGCAGAGGTGAGGAGGGAGTTCATTCCAGGCATGCAGGATGGCTAGTACAAAGTCATGGAATAAATGAATGAATGAATGAATAAATGAAAAACCATTGATTAAGTGTTTACTTAGCCAGGTGGTAGATTCCCATGTGTAAAGAAAAGAGAGAAGGCCAGTCAGCTGGACCATAGATAGAGTACAGGACAGAAAGAGGTTAATAAGGTAAAAAACTTTTTAAAAAATCACAGATTTAGAGCCAGAGGTACCTCCGTGGTCATCCAGTCCAGGGCTCCTGAAACTTTTTCCACCTGAGACCCCTTCAGTGCTTCTTACACTGTGGGTCGTGGATTGCGTACTGTGACCCACAGTTTAAGAAGTGTTGAACTCCTTCTATCATTTCAGAGATGAAGAAAATCATGGGCCAGAGAGAGGAAGGCACTTGACCAAGGTCACACAAGTGATATGCCGCAAAGCCAGGTTTTGGCTCCAAGCCGGGAGCTCCATCCATTGCACAATTCTGGCCTAGGGTGAGTTTCCTGATCTTTTAGAAAAGTCTAAAAATGCTGGTCTCCAGTAGATCCCAAATCCCCTAAGCCCATAACTGTCAGTGCAGAAAGGAGAAATGGGGAGCAGAGGATGAGGTTTGCAACGGAATGCAGAGATGAAAGAGGGCACAGGTGGGGTCTTGTGGGAGATGAGGAGTCTCTTTAAAGAACAGCTGCGTGTGTATGGGGGGAGGGGCAGTGCTGCTTGAACCAGCCATTCCAATAAACCATTTGGAGCAGAGGTTTCTGGCCTTTTTTGTGTCATGGACCCCTCTGGCAGTCTGGTGAAGCTCTTCCTTCTTAAATATGGTTTTAGAATAAATGAAGGAAATGCTTAATTTCATTTAGGGGTTAGTGAAAATAAATGTAATTTTTTTCCCGATCTTAAGTTCATGGACCCCATTGGTCTTAGGTTAAGGATTCCTGTTTTTGAGGCTCCAGATAGTAATAACTGAGCTAATATATCACTGAACAGAAGACAACCAGGTGGCACAATGGATAGTGCTGCACCTAGAGTCAGGAAGACCCAAGCATAAAATCTGGCTTCAGACTATGTGACTCTAAGCAAGTCACTTCACCCTGCTTGCTTCAGTTTCCTCATCTGTACAATGAGCTGGAGAAGGAAATGGCAAACCACTCCAGTATCTTTGCCAAGAAAACCCCAAATGGGGTCATGAAGGGTTGGACACTACTGACCTACGCCTGGGGGTGAACAGAGTGAGTACTAACAGTCACAATGGCATGAGTTCAGAGGGGAGAGACAGTTGAGACTGGGAGGAGCAGTACTGGGGTCTGGGTTTTTCTCCCCTTGTGCTTTCATTGGGAAATGTTAACAATGCTGAAGCTAGATCTGGCTTCGAAATGCCCCATGGAATCATCCTAGCTGATGTAAGTCCCATTTTCCAGAGAAAAGGTGCCCAGCAGTGGGCACTGGGACCTGGCCATCACAATGGAAAAGAATAACATTGTGCTCCTTCTTCCTCATTTAGTCCTCCTGATTGTTTTTTTTTTTCTGAATATTTCTCAAATATTTCCATTCCTCCCTCCCAATCCTAATTGGAGCCTGCACTTCCTCAGTCTTGATTGCCCCTAGAAGCTCCACCACTGGTCTTCTTGCTTCCCATATCATTTTCCTTCAGTCCATCCTAGACACCACGGGCCAGACTGACTGACATTCACAAAATGGTGCTGCTGTGTGAATCATGCAACTTCCCTGCTCCTTTTGGGCAGGGAGTCAATTTAACAACTTTCATTTTTAAAATGTTAATAACTCCTTCTTGCCTTCCAAATAAAATCCAAACTCTTTAGGCTAGTGTTCAAGGCCCTCCACAATCTAGACATAACTTACCTATCTAATGCCCCCTTCTTCTAGGAACTCAAGTGCAGCCTTTACACTGAATCCAAACTTCACAGTACAAATCTCCTTAATAAAGGGATTTGTTCTGTAAAACTTGGACTCAGTCAAAAGGCCATACCTAAGGACCTAGAAGGCCACAGGTTCCCCACCATACTTTCACACTCCTGCAACTTTGTTATTATCATCTCCCTGGCTTAAAATATACTCTGACCCTTTCTATCTGTTGAAATTCTACTCATCCTTCAAGACTCCAGTTTTCAGCACAGTGCCAAACACATAGCTGGTGTTTAATAAATGCTTACAGACTTCACCTAACTCAGCTCAAACCCTACATGCTCAGGTGACAATAACAGAGGTTCTCTGATCCCAAATCTGACTCTCTTTCCACAGAATAATACTGCTTTATATATTGCCTAATATTGTAGTAATTTTTAATTTATAGGTAGCTGCTGGTGGTGGTAGTGGTGGTGGTGGAGGAGGTGGGCAGAAATGGATAGAGCACAAGGGACCTGAGTTCAAATCCAGCCTCAGATACTTATTAGCTGTGTGACCCTGAGCTAGTCACTTCACCCTGTTTGCCTCAGTTTCTCATCTGTAAAATGAGGGGTGATAATAATAGCACCTATCGCCCAGGGTTATTGTAGGGATCAAATCAGATAATATTGGTTAAAAACACTTGGCACAGTGCCTGGCCACATAGTAGGTGCTATAAAAATGCCCTTTCCCACTTTTTCCCATACCTTCATGCATCATCTTCTATGAGCCTGATTTTAAGGTCCTAGAGGGTATTCATCTCCCCCAAACTAAATTCCATCTCTTTAACAACTATTCTTCCAGAGATGTTATGTGGTTGAAAGTCACAGAATACTACAGTCTCTGAAAATGTGAAACTCAGGATCACCCAAAGGGCAGTGGGGAAGCACATGGGAGCACAAGCAGAATGCAGGACATTATGAACATTTTGAAGGAGCCGTGACTTTAAAGATATCTGTCATCAGAGAAATATTATGACCAGGAAAAATGGGGGCCTGATAACAAAGTAAAAGCAAGAGAATGCAAGGGATGCCCCTAGCATGTCGGGAAATTAATGGACAAGAGCCCAACAGGATGGGCAGGCCCAGATGGATTATGATCGGCCTTGTTAGGGACAAAACCTTGCCTATTTCTGCCAAAGGCACCATTATTTTTCCAGTGTCTCAGGTTCATAAGCTCAGCACTCCCCTGACCTCCCCACTCTCCATCACCCCCCATACACAACTGGTCACCCAGTCTAGCCATTTCTTTTTCCTTTCTGTCTTTCTTTCTTTCAAGGCAATTGGGGTTAAGTGACTTGCCCAGGGTCACACAGCTAGTTAGTGTCACGTTTGATCTGAGGTTGGATTTGAACTCAGGTTCTCCTGACTTCAGGGCCGGTGGTCTATCCACTGCACCACCCAGCTGCCCCCTCAGTCTTGCCATTTCTACATTCATGGTGTTTCTCTCATCTGACTCCCCTCTATCTACACAACTACCACTTTAGTTCAGGCTCCCATCACACTTGCCTCCTAAATGGTCTCCACCTCAGATTTCTTCTCACTCCAGTCCATCTGACACATGCTTCTGAAGGAATTTTCCTTAAGGGAAGATCTGACCCTGTGATTCCCCTACCCAACCAACTCCAGTGACTTTCTACCACCTCAGAGATAAAATTACAAACTCCTCTTTAGCTTCCAAAGTCCCATACAACCCAACCCCAAACTAGCTGGGCCCCAACTCTCTTCCCAATATCATTGAATACTAATCCTTTTCCCACACTCTCAATCTGGCCAACTGACCTTCTCTTTATTCCTCACTCACAACAGTCCAGTTCCCATCTCTGTGTCTTTGCACTGGCTGCCTCTCTCTTTATCTCTGCTTCTGAGGGTCCCCACCTCTTCCTTCAAGGTGTAGCTCAGTCACCATCTTCTGCATGAAAGTTTTACCAATTCCCCAACTGCTAGTGCCCTTCCTCCCAAACCACCTTGTACTCAACTAATTTATGTGTATACACATATATTACACATATGTGTATTTATTAACTTTATATTGTAAATACTTTTATATGTACTTGTTGTCTACCCCATTAAAATATAAAACCTTTGAAGAAGAGATTGTTTCACTCTTCATACTTATACCCCCAGCACTTAGCACAGTACCTGACACATTGTAGGTGCTTAATAAATACTTGTTGATTGACTAATTGAGATCATAATGGAACATCTACCATAGTGGCTAGCACAAGGCCCTACATAAAGAAGGGTTCCAGTAAAAATGTGTTAACTAGAAGATTAGGATGAAAAGACCACAGACTGGAACATAAAAAAAATGTGAAATATTAGAGTACAGAAGACTCTCTTTGATGTATGAGCATTTAAATCCTCAGTTACATTTGACTGAAAAAGCTGTTTTTACCATTTCAAAGAAAACCACATACGTACAAACTGGAAATGTAAAGTGCTAGAATATTAGTCCCAGTTAATAAACATTTATTAAGCACCTAATATGTGCCAGGCACTGTGCTAAGCACTAGGGATACAAATACGAGAAAAGAAAGACTGTCCCTGCCATCAAGGACCTTACAATCTAATGGGGGAAGACAATACACAAATAGAAGCTGGGAGAGAGGGAAGAAGAGGAGAAGGTACCCAAGTGGGGACGATGGCAAAGAAGTCAGTCAGAGAAGTCCCAGAGTAGTGAGTGCAGCCAGGTGAGAAACGAGATGTCTAAGCTGAGCTCTCTCCTTAAATGATGATGAAAGAAGGAAATCCACATGGTAAATCTCAACGTTATCCAGAAAGCTGGACAGTCCAAAGAGCCAACTGATCATGGTCTGTTCTGAGACACACTACCCAAAGTAGAGCCGGTACATAGCCAGGCTATGAGGTTAAACAGTGGCCTGTGCTACTCTTCTTGGGCTGCCACTAATCTGTCTTGTCCTTGATTCCGTTTGAGGCCCTTGGGGAGTCAGTAGGAGGCTGAATACAGCCTGAATGACAATGGAGGGAGCTGTCTGGGGGGCATTACTCTGACATTCTACCCTTCACAGCACAGTCAGCATTCTTCCTGGGGAATCCTCCAGGGAAGGGCTAGAAAGCTGAGGACAATGGGGGCTTTCAGGAGGGCTTACTGGGCCCAGAGGAGATGAGAAGGGCAGAGGAGCAAGGACTGGACACCCAGGAGGAGGAAAACTACCTTGCTCCTCATTTCTCGAAGAACGATAACACTAAGGTTAACTATTAGAGTTACGGGAGAATGACCGGCGCAGCAGCTTTCCTGCATGCCAGCTAAACAGTGTTAGCATTTTCAGGCTCTTATTAATAGTTGGGCAGTGCAAGAGAGAGATACACTGAATGTGCCCCTGCTCCCTGCCCCCACTCCCAGCCCACTCCCCAGTAAGCACACAGCCAGCAGTGGGGACAATTGAACTGTGTCTCTGGCATGTGGAGTGCTACAGGTCATGGCCACACTTAACTAGAACATTCATTCTCTGAAGGCCTAGCTGAGCTCCTCAAAACTCCCTTTGTGTCCGGGTGCATTTCTGCCCCTTTGACGCTAATTTAATCAAGACGTTTTCCAAGCTTTCAGATGGGGCTCCCATGGTGGTTCTGCATTCCTGGAGGCATTAGGGCTTCAGCAGCCAGCTTTGTCGGGGTGATGATCAACAAGGCAAGTGAGACGATGGGGTCAGGGTGTCTAAACTAGAGCGTGCCAAACTTTTGTTTGTGCTCTTGGCATCAAAGAGGGGACTGGGCTTGCCAGGCATTTTACACCCATTTATTAACTCTATACATCCCTCAGACGTTGACAAATATCTTCCTAGACAAGTATGCCGACCCTGAACAAAAAATAGAAGAGGACCCTTAGCTTGAGCTCCATATTCTGAATTCCATAACACGGTCCCTACAAGCCTGATGTCAGAGATGAATGAGACCATTGCCCAGAAGTGGGTCTGCTCCCTTCTCTTCCAGCCTCCACTCTCTTTTCTCTCTATGATTTTGCAAATCCCCAAAACTCCCATTGTCTCACTTAAGAATAGACTGGCCTCCAAAGCCAAATCCAAGCTTGTATCTCCCAGCTGCTTCTTGAAAGTACAGCCTTTCCAGTGTACTGTCAATAGCCAGGAAAGATGCTACTGAGAATTCAAAAGGCTTCAGAGCAGCAACTAGCTCCAAGCTGAAAATAGTTAAAACAAGAGAAAGAAAGGAATCCGTTTCAGTTAAAAGTACCTGAATGTTCTATTCCCAATGAATTGTAACATACTTTGCACTTATACAGTGCTTTACCAAATGCCACCTTCTACATGAAGCCTTTCCTGATCCCCCCAGTTGCACCCCTCCCCCTATTACTTGGCATTCATTTTGTATGGAGTGACAGGTACAGAATCTGTGATTCCCAGTTAGGAAACTCTAGCAATGTAGGCTAGCAACTTGTCTGCATCTTAGGGCCTCACGAAGCTGCCTAGAACACTGGAAGGTTAATTGTCCAGCGTCCCACAGACAGTATGTGCTGGGATTCAGGACCTGAACTCCAAGACCAGCTCCGTGTCCACTAAGCCACACTGCCTCTCGTTTTCTATATCCATATATATATAATATATATATATATACACACATTATAAATATATTATATTTATATATTTATAAATATATATTTATATATTATACATATACATATGTTTGTGTAATATACACATATACACACACACATAGCTCTATCTATCTACGTATCTCCCCAGCCCTAGTCTCTTTTGAACTCCAGTCCTGAATCACCAGCTGTCTACTGGACATTTTGAACTAGATGTCCCATGAGCATTTCAGACTCAACATATCCAAAACAGGTTGGGAAGTGAAGAGAGTGTCAGTCAAGTAGCAAAGGAGTATGAATCCTGCCTTAGACACTTAACTGACTGTGTGATCTTGGGCAAGTCACTTAACTTCAGTTTGCCTTAGTTTCCTCATCTGCAAAATGGAGAGAATAATAACCCCTACCTCAGAGTTCTTGTGAGGGTCAAATTAGATACTACATGTAAAGTGCTTTATATACTTTAAAGTGTTATAGAAATTCTAGTTATCATTATCACTCTCCCTCCCCCCACCCCAATCTCCCCTTCTTCTAAACTTATTATTGAGTATTTTTGGCATGAAGCTACTATGCTACTTCTGCATTCAACACTGGGACTAGCATTGATGTCCGGAAAACGACTCTTGCATTGGCTCTGGTCTCAAGCGAGCCTCGTAATTCTCTACTTCATCGAGGTTCAAGCTGGATGAATTATATACCTCCTAAAGCGCCATTGCATGAAGAAACCCTGCTGCATCCTTCAGAAACAAAGACTTGTAGCGACCCCTGATTTTCACTCCAAAAGGACTAACTACAGTGCAGGGCTCAATCCACAGGGAGCAGCAGCCCTGCTCTCCACCCAGGCTTGAAGAGGCTTGAAGCAGGGACTCTGTATAGCCCCAAGCTAGGCAGTATCCAGCCAGAGGCCACTGCTCTGATCACGTCATTACATCTGACCTGGGGAGGAAGCCCATCCAGTGTGTCAGGAATCATCTGCTCTGACTACAACACCTTTTTAAATCTCCCTGACCCAGGAGGTGATATGCCCTGATAACTTTGATGATGCCAGGAGGTACAATTAATTTCTATCCCTCTTCTCCATATACTATTCTGTGAAGGGGACTAGAAGGGCAGAACAAAATTCCACTGAGGCTTCAGCCTACAGCTTCAATGCAGACGGACCATTTAGCATTCAGCATGCAAGACTTCCTCCCACCTTCTGTTGGGAAGGTGTATAGTTGGAAGGCATAGGGAATAATCATTGTGTGTCTTTAGGGGTGGGGGTAAGAATGGAGAAAAGAAGGCAATATCTGATATCCACCAATTGGAAAGTAGAATAAAAATTACCATGAATAACTACATTGTTTCAAAAAAGAACATCTTTCTTTTATTTTTTAAACTGGGTATGAAGTTTTGTAAAATAAATATATGGATGTAAAGTTGTTTCTCTTATTTATCTAACCAGCAATCTTTTAGCGTTCCTTACTAAAGTGAAAATTTGTCTCTCCAAAGTTTTCTTAATTCACGGTTTCATTTTTAGTTTCACAATAGCCTTGGGAAGAAGGACTCTGAAAATTTGCCAATTCATAGACTTTAGAGACCTTATAGATCTTTAAGTCTAACCCTTTCATTTTATAAATGAGAAAACTGGAGCCTAGAGAGGTTAAGTAACTAACTCAAGGTTACACAGGTTGGAAATTGTAAATGAGAATTCAAATCTGGGTCTGATGACTCAAATTTCAGGCATCTTCCACTGTATCACATTTCCCCTTTCCCTTCCTTCTGCCACCATGCTAGTAGTGCTGGCCTACATTATTTCTCACAAGGATTACTGTAATAACTTCTTGACCAACCTCTCAGCCATCTGTTTATCTTTTAAATGTTAGTGAATAATGTCCACCAGATTAACCTTCTGAAATGATGACTTTTCAACATGGTACTTTCTCGCTAAAAAATAGTCAACTCTACCTACAATCCAAACTCCTCAGATAACCAGTGATTCAAGGCCTTCCACAATCTAGCCTCAGCTTAAATTTCCCAACTCCATCCCCACAAAAACCCTCTGCTATAATAGCCACTTCAGTCTCATGGTTCAATCGACAGGCCCTGGGGGGCAGTAATGCAATTCAATTCAATATATAGTTATCAAATCCCTAAAATATGCTGGCATTATGGGATAGACTCTGAGGACACAATGATCAACCATAACATGGGCCCTACCTTCTAGGGATTTGTAGTCTAATGGGGAGATAAGATAAAAGATGATAGATTTAGAACTGAGAAACTGAGGCCTAGTGGGGTTAAAATGGCTTATTAAGGTCACACAAATGACAGGTGGACATGCGGAGGGGATTTATTCTAGGTACAGAACATTACATATTTAAATGCACAGAAGTCAGAGTGAATGAATGAATGAATAAGCACTTACATACTCAGTATGTGCTAGGCATTGTGTTAAGTGCTGAGGATGTAAATCCAGAAGTGCCATAGTCCCTATCCTCAAGGAAATTACGTTTTAACAGCAGACAACACAAATATGGGAGTGGTGGCCAGGGAAGGGAGTGTCTGCGGAGTCAAAGGAATGGCAGATTGATCCACAGGGCAGTCAATTGATATGCCCTTTCCAGAAACAATGGTTGTATGGCAGGGTAGTGATGACTGGAAGGACAAGATCTAGAAACCGAGAATGGACCAGTCTGGCTGGAACACAGAGTGTGAAAAGGGATAGAGTGAAATGAAGCTGGAGCCAGATTATCAAAGGTCTTGAATCCCAGGCTGAAGAAGTTAAATTTTACTCTGCAGTAAATGGGAGCCAATGAAGATTGGCACCAGGGAATTTTCCATTTCAAAGAGTTTTTAATCAGTTAAGATACTGGCGGACTTAGGGTAGGATTTTTGGCTACCCTGGATACTATAGGACTAAGAGATAACGGCCTAATCCAACCTTTCCCATGAAGCCTTCCCTGAGCATCCCTCTTAGAACACTTCTGGTCTGTCCTACTCTTTTTGTTACTTATTCAACAACAAGAACTATTTACTATTCTTTCTTACTACCTTTTCTGATTTCCCCCTAAATGCCAATGCCCTCCCTCCCAAATTAACTTGTATTTAACTACTTTGTATGTATGTATTCATATTTCTATATATTTGGATTTGTTAACTTTATATGTTTTTATATGTACTACTTATCTCCCTTATTAGAATCTAAGTTTCTTGTAAGTAGGGATTGTTTCATTCTTTGTATTTGCACCTACTACAATGCCTGGTACATAGTAGGCACTTAATAAATTGATGATTGATTACTAAAATAAGGTGATGCACTATTAATGGTTTCATGAGAACATGTTCTTGTCCCATGGTTAGACTTTAAGCAGACTGAGGTCAGGAACCTTGTTTTAAATTTATTTTGTACTCATCTTATCTCAGCCTAAAACAATGCCAAAGAACGCTAAACATGTTGTTGTTGGTTTTTTGTTTTTTTTTTTTTTTAAATGGTGTTAAATTGAACTGACCCAGCAATCTGGTCACTCTGGTTTTAAAGTAATGCTCATTTTTCTCAGAGAGGCCTTAAAAGAGGGAAGGGAAATAGGCCATGTGTTTTCCTCTGGCCTAAGTGTTCCAGGACCAAGTGGCTAGAAAGCAGAGTAGAATGAAAACTTGTTTGCTACTCTCCACCCCTAGCAGAGCATCAAAAGGAAAACAAGGTCATGGGAAGAGGCAACACAGGAAAGGAAGTGAGGCCAATTTGTAGAGAAGGCTCAGATTCTCTTGGCTTCCATGAAGAAGTGATTAAAGCCAGAGGCTTGGGATCCCAATTCCCAGTCCATATTCTCCCTTTACTCGATCTGATCAGATGCTGCTGACAAGACCTCACTGTAGGTGACAGGTACGACTCCATCCAAGAAGATAAAGCTACACCTCCAGAAGCAAGAGCATTAAGCAGACATCATCTACACTTAACACAATGCCTAGCGCACACTGAGAATATAAGTGTTTATTCATTCATTCACTCTGACATCTGTGTGTTTAAATAGGTAATGTTCTGTGCCTAGAGTAAATCCCCTCCACATCTCCACCTGTCATTTGTGTGCCCTTAATAAGCCATTTGAACCCCACTAGGCCTCAGTTTCCTCTTCAGTAAAATGAAGGGATTGCCCTAGCAGAGCCTTTAGCTCTGAGGAATTCAAAGCACTTTTCACATACCATATCACTTACTCTGTCAACATCGCAGATCATCTCAACATTTCTACAGTGAGAGAAACAGATGCCCAGCACAGGGCAAGGAGTTTCCTCCTTAGGAGCCATTCAAGGAGCCACTGCCAGAGCTGAAAACTGACCCTGAAGAATCTGGACTCCCAAAGATGCTAGAGGACTGTGCTGCAAAAAAGCTAAGGAAATGAAATGAGAGGAAAAGGGTGACATCTTGCTAGCCATTGCACAGAACCTATGGGGGAACTTTAACAGGAACGTGAGAAAGTCCTCTTGCTGAACTTAAAAACCAATCACTGCCCAACAGATCCTGATTAAAAAAGAGAACCATAAGAAAGGAAACAAGAGATCCCAGGAATCCTGCCTCTCGGCCTTGTCCTTGGCTAAGGGCTCCCAGTTCCACAAGGGACATCCCAAGAAGATGTTCTCCTCACCAAAGGAAAAGCCAAGATGAGCAGATTTGCTGGGTCCCCACAGTCTTACTAACCCCCCAAATTAGTGTATGCCTGCCCTCCTCCCAGAACAGGGTGAAAGACTAGGGATAGAGAATGGTACACCCACTATTAGATGTGGTCCCGCAGTCAGTTTATTTTACTTAACTGTTTTTTTCAAGGCAATATTCCAGGGCAGTTTGGGGAATAGTACATTGGGAAGTGACTATAGTATTAAAAAACCAAAGAACATCAATAAACTTTGAAAAATAACTAAGATAAAATGGCCAAAGAAGAGAGAAAAAAATTAGTATAAGAGAATCCATGCTGCTACTAAGCTCTGTGACATTAGAGACTATATAGCTTATTTAGCATCTGACTCTCCTCCACCTTGCACAGTACTCTGTACACAGAAAGTATTTAATAAATGTTTTTGAATGGATGCATGAATATTAACTTAACAAGAACATCAATGTAACTTATAATTGTACAATGGCTAGATTCAAGAAAAGTAGGCTATTGATGCTGTTAGTAATCCTAGTAGTAGTAATAACATTTTCGTGACTCTTTCCTGCAATAAAGTGCTTTATATAAACAGTCTCATTTGAGCCTTGGTAGGCAGTCCTGGCATTACTAGCTAGTTCTCAGAGGTATTGTGAGAAAAGTACTTTGTAAATAGCAAAGTGCTTCATCAAGCTTTCATATAATTAGCCCTAGGAAATGGTGGCTCCCTGAAGTTGAGAGATTTTCCTAATATAGCACACAGCTAATGCTGATGATGATGAGAGCTCAAATGTATATATCATCTTAAGGTTTTTACAAGAAGCTTTCTTCCTAACAACCCTGTTAGGTAAGTTCTATTATTATCCCCATTTCACAGATGAAGAAACTGGCACAGAATTTAGAGGTGAAAAGGACCTTAAACATCATACTATGGGGTAGATAAATTAAACAGGTTTGTTATATTCAATACTGATCATAGACATTCTACAGCTGTTGTGCAGGTGATATTCAAATATTCTAGCAAATGGAGAATCCTGCCTAGGACTGCCCCTAGACCACAACCCTCCACTGCCCAGGGCCTAACATGAACTGACTTACTTGATGGGCCAGAAACACACTAAGAAAGAGAAGCCACAGGCATGGCTAGAGCTATGCCAACAAGTGGGTAGAATGCAACCCTTCAAAGAGCCAATTGGGCATTATCAAGGCCTCCAGGAAATCTGGGAGACCTTGGCTGTAGAATGAGCTGTGGGCACTGGCCAAGAGGTGATCTCATAGCTAGTAAGGAGCAGAAAAGAAATTTGAATCAAGGTCTTCTAACTCAAAATCTAGGACTTTTCCTGATGCTCTAAGCTGCTTGGTTCACAGGTGATGTTGCTTGCCCGAGATTACAAACAAGTCAGTAGCTGCCACAGTCTGTTTTTTGAAGGCCAGTGATCTTTTCAGTGGAATACAATGGCCTCTTCAATAGTGCAGGAGGAGCCTGAGAGAAGCGGAGAGAAAGGAGGACCAGGCAAAACTATTTGAATAAACCAGCTTAAATACAAACATCACCAGGTCGGAGGGAAGAAGATGATGGGGAAAATGAAACAAAATGAAAGCGCTATCTCAAAAGAAGACTAAGAAAAATGTCTTTGTTATAAAGAAGAATTGTACTCAACGCATCAAAGGAGCCCTCCTGACAAAGGCAAAAGGAATCCAAAGGAGCCAACCCTACAAAAACAGACACAGCCTCCCGTTCGCCCTTGGCAGGGCAGCCAAGGTGCAGGATGGAAATGCTGGCTCGAACTTAGAGGCTTGGTCTTCCCTGAGGGTCTGACTGCACCACTAATAATAGACAATTACTAAGGCAGCCAGTCTTCCAGTTTACCAATACAGAACTACTACAGCCTTGCTGTTGATACTGGGATCAGAAGCTGGCTCTACTCCAGGCTTCCACCCTCGTTGGTACTGTTTCCACTCAGGGTAATAAGTATTTATACATGGACTGAGGACAGCAGGTGCTGGATGATGAGTTTTATTAGTTAGTTATTCTTCTTCACTCACCAGGGAGGCAGTAAGCCACATGTAACCTGTCCCACTGCCTCTTCCTGCTCCAGGCCTGCAAGAGGTACAGAGTTAAGTCAAGTGCTCAAAACCAAGGCCCACACTGAGCCTACAACTGACCTACAGTGCACAGTCACTGTCTCCCAGCGATGCCACTAACAGCTTTGTGTGCAGTGCAAATTACTGAGTTTCAGAGAATTCTTCAGGCGGTTTAACCAGAGGAGCCTCAATCAACTGGAGCAGAAAGAGACACACCCAAGACATACTGTCTTTGGACTGCTGCTTGTGTGTACGTTTGATCTCTCCAAAGAGATTCGCAGATCTCTCTGAAGGCAAGAACTCTGTCTCCCCCTTCCCCGCTTCCCTCCCTGGGATCTAGCCCAGGGCCTCTTGGGAGGCTGTTCATCTTATTCAGCGGCTGGTTTACTGCTGTGAGACAATGCTGGAACATCAGATGGCTTGAAAGCGTTTGTCTTTGGTCTGCTCTTCTTTCTGCTGAGCTCTCCTTGTCCTCCCCCCTCCTCACGGCCTCTCTTCCCCTTAGTTTGAAGGGTGTAACATAACTAAGGCCTGTGGATGTCCAACTCCTAGCACACTGAGCTCTTAACAGAAAGGCACTGCAGAAATCTAATGGATAAAACATAATAAAAAAACCAATTTAGGCAAAAGAATCAGCTATCTTTGATGCAGACACTCTCTTTGTGTTGTGTCTTCCCAAGTTCCGAGAAAGACTGGGACCACCCTGAGAGCAGCACCAAGGGACAGGACCTGTTGGGAGCTACGGGCACGATGTCACAGCAGCGATGGCTCCTGACACTCTTTGAGCTTTGGCAATGAATCTGACTCTCCTTATCAGTGGAGACACCTCTGGAGTGTCTGGCAGCCTTCCATCCCAGCTCAAACAAACCCAGACCTCACATCCTACTGCTTCTCTCCAAAGAGGATTTCTTCATCAGACACAGGGAAAGCAAAGCTAATTGGATGAATCCAAGCCTTGCTACTGCCCAGACAAGCCCAACAACTGCGGTGAAAGGGAGCAGCTGGCTACAGAGTGCCATGAAACCCTGTTAGGATCAGATGGAAATTCTCGCAATAGAGATTCAAAGCAGGGGACGAGACAGGGAAGATACAATCAGTCATACTACTGTTTTCTTCAAAGATGTCCCAGCCCTGCTTCAAGAGAACAGCTTGTGAAGACACAGCTCAGAAAAGCACATATCCCTCCCCTATGACCTCCACCCCCACCCCACCAATCATTCACTTAAAATGAGCCCTTTAGGACACACATCACACTCTGCTTGGGCCCTGTGGTGACTTCGGCT
>NW_020954576.1:47300740-47423241 GCF_900497805.2 Vombatus ursinus
TGAGTGGGAAACCCATCCCAAGCAAGAGCCAGGATGGGTTGGGTCCCCCTCTTCTGGAATCTCTTATCTTTCTTCACTAGGGCTAGTGCCCTTCAGAATGTGCCAAAGGAAATAGGAATAGTCACGGCAATTCTTTCTTAATTGAGTTACCAATGTTGATCTGAGTCGCCTGTCAGTGGGGGTGCCCTTAGTGACATTAACTGACAGCCTGGGACATTTTCTCCGAAGCACGTTCCTTCTCTGCCAGCTGGGCTGCTTATTGGTCAGAGGCCAAAACATCACAAAACCGAAGCAGACAGCTCTGGGTTAGCAGCCTAAGGAGCTTGGACCAGGCCCTATGGCAGGCACGTCCCTGGATCAGTCACTACTATTCTGGACCTCAATCGCCTAGTCTGTAGAATTTGGGGAGCAGAAAATCTTTGAGGTTCTTAAATCCTAGGATTCCATGACTGCTTTATCAATGCCTTCCCCTGGTCTCCTCAACCTTGCCGAGGGGCAGACACAACCCACACATGCAGGATTTCCATACAGACTGAAACAAGCGAGAGAATGCTTACCTAGAACTTGACCTAGCTTTCCTAAAGAAGCCCAGTGACTATAGTGGAAAGAATTCTAGCTCAGAGGACGCATCTGAGTCTGAATGCAGGCTCTGTCTCTTACTACCTTGGGTGACCTTGGTCAAGTACTTCATCTCTCTTGTTTCTTTATCCAAAAGAAGGTAAGCCCCAAGATCCCTTCCAGCCCCAAACTATAATGCCCGAGCATCCAGAAAGGAACTGTCAGAAGCAAAGGGTCAAGGCCCTGACAAGAGAACTGAGAGCTTGGGTAGCAATGGAGGGCCTGGAGGAGGGGTGATTCAGAAAGTGTCTGGGGACTGCTGGAATAAACCACTGGTCTTCTTTGCTGAAGTCTGAGGAGCTATCAGAGGTTACAAAATGCTAGGCTCAAGGGAAGGACAGACAATTCGCATGTCCTCCAACCGAGGGATGGAGGATCAGGAGAAAAGGCCTATCTTCCCAACTGGGAGTGCAGCCACTGCCCAGGTTTATTTTAGCCAGGAACTGGGGGGTGGGAGTGGGGAGGGAGATTGATTTCTGTTCTCTAATGGGTTCTTCAGCACACACAACTCCTATAGAGACCAAATGAAACAGAAAGCCCAGGCCGCTGGCAGTTAGACTTTGCACTGCTTTGGTCACTGTTTTTGAAGCCCAAGCGCTAAACAAACGAAGGTGGCAGCAATAATATTTGCCCAAACCTTGGCTCCAAGGGGGTCAGACAGATTTAGCTTTCATTACATGGAAAGGAGGCATTGGGACGCCAAATGAGTAGTTTTCCCTTGAGCCCCTGCACAAAGCAGGTCTGTTTCTGGGCTGAGGCTGAGGGGCTGATTTTCCCAGATGTCCCATTTAGCTGGAGGAATCTCTGCTGCTGCCTCATGCAAAATGTAAAAGCTGCTTCAGCAGCAAGAACCGCAAACCGGGGGGGGGGGGGGCAGCGGGGGGGATCCCTTGAGGGGCCCAGCAGCATAGACAAAACTCTTGTGCTGCTACCCTGATAGCCTGAAATCTGTCTGCATTAGCTGTGGCCCAGATTCTTGGCCAATTTCCACATTCAAGCAGCCCCTGACCTCCCTCTCGCTATGAATTCTCACTATGGGGAGACAGAACACGCTGCCCCATTTCATTTATGACTTCCAGCTGTTCATCCAATCACCTGGTATGGATAACAATCAGAGGGGTGCCAAATGCTGGTGTCTTAAACCCTAGATATGGTCCTCATTACTTTTTGCCTGGAATATTCTACTATCTCAAATACTTGCATTTCAATTCTTCCTACTCCCCACATCCCTTCCCCCTCCTCCCTCCCCCAAACAATTCTATATATCACTGCCAGATTAATCTTCCTAATACATAGCTCTAGTCACATCACTCCCTGGCTCAAATACCCTCAAGGGCTACTCAAATACCCTCATCACTGCCTACCAAATCAAGTCCAAAGCAGTTTGGCATTTAAGCCTTTCCACAATTTTGTTGCCACTTACCCTTTCAGCACTATCTGGCATTACTCCCTTTTCATAGCAACTAGGTGGCTTGGAGTCAGAATACTCGAGTTCAAATCCTGCCATAATAGCTATGTGACCTTAGTCAAGTGACTTACCCTCCCCCTCAGACTCAGTTTCCTCATCTGCAAAATGAACAGATGGGCCTAGATGGCCTCAAAGGTCCCTTCCTACTCTAAATTGATGATTCTATAGATCCTATCTTCCAGGAAAACCAGACTTCTTTGTCTTTCACAAACATGTTCTCTACTTTCCTGCTTCTGAGCTTTGTTTGTTTATACCATTCTTGGTGCTTAGAATGGCCTTCTGTGGCACCATTGCCAGCTGAAATCCCACCCATTCTTCTGGAGTCTGCTTAAATGCCACTACCATTAAGCCTTTCCAGATTTCTCCTGCCAAAGGAAGAATCCAGAATTCATTTTCATGCTCTTCTTTGAAATATATTTATTTGTGCTAAGCCCATTTTATATGTGTTAGCTTCTGAAGGGTAGACAGTATGTCTTATTCATTTCTATAACTCCCTCACTATCTAGTTGGTGCTCAATAAATGTTTACTGAATTGAATTATGTTTACCTTTGCTTCAAAGGTCTGCAACTAAAAAAAAAAATGCAGGGCAGGGTATTCTACAACTATGTGAAATACCTGGAATTACTTTCAAAGATATGAAAAAAAATCTTAGTGTGCTCTAGTTTATGAATTCCAGAAATATCATTCATATAAACATTTTCCTGTTGGAAAACAGTTGGAAAAAGACTGAGCTGGTTCAAGTAGATTTGGAAATAGATTTCCCAAATCATAATCTTTTTAAGTTTATAAAACTAGCCAGTGGATTCAAGTCCATTAGCAGCATAGAAGTCTCCATGGGCCATTTCTACTAGGGGACAGAAGTCTGGATTGGCCCTTGTGTTGCTGCATCCAAATCCACTTGAAAAGCAAGGAATCAGATTCTTCCACTCCCACACGTGGATCCAATTCCAACCTCTGGGTTCTGAGACACCTCATGAAATAAACACGCCAGCCTGCAAAAATGGGCTCTGATACAAAAAGCCATGACCTCAGGAACAGCATTCTCCCCTGGGATCTCCCAGGTAGAGCTATCCAAAAGGAGCCTGAGCTGTGCTCCTCACTCCCCACCACTAAATGTCTCCAAGCAGTGGTGGGATGTGCACTGCTGAGGATGCTGTAGAAGGGTTTTCTATGCAAGGACCAGTTGGAGCAGGAGGTATCCAAGGTCCTTTCAAACTGTGAGAGCCTATGAAACCACATTTCTATCTAAAATGTCTGACAAAAGAACTATTTTCTCCCTTGGCCCAGCTCATTCTCTCCTCTCATTTGCTTTTATCTCTGCTATCACAATTGACCATGCATTAGAGGGTCTGGCAACAAAGAGACAGGAGCTTTGAATGCAAGCTGCTCCTCTTCTTATAGAATCAAAGCATGCTGGATCTAGAACAGCCCATAGAAATTATTGAATTCAAGGGTTCTTCACCTCTCTGTGTCACAGACCCCTTTGGCAGTCTGGTGAGGCTTCAAACCCATTCACAGAAAAAGTATCTTTAAATGCATAAAATAAAATACAGAGGCTTGGAAAGGAAACCAATTTTATTAAGAAGAACAAGTTCATGGATCCGCAGGCTAAGAACTCATAATTAGATTTGACTCTGTCATTTCACAGATGAGGAAATGGAGGCCCAGAGATGAGAAATCACCTACTCACGTTCACACTACTGGTTAGTGGCTAAGGGATCGACTACTCAAAAGGGAGACTTTCTGGAAAAGGATGCTGACCTGGTAGAACCCAGTAGGAAGCTTGACAAATACCTGGTAGGGGCAGCCAGCTGAGCCTGTTAAGTCTGGTTATGAAATTCCAGCCAGAGGGGTTCCCATCCTTCTCAGGGTCTTGATACAGGTATGTGAGTGGCTTCTGAAATGGGCATGTGGCACTTCATACTTGCCTACATACCACATTTCACCATTAACAAAATGACCTAGAGGTTCATTTACACTGGAGGGTACTGAGAAGGAAATGGTTTCCTTGCATGTTAATGAAAAGCAAAGTCATTCGCCTCTAGCTTAGGTAGATCTGATCTGTTCCCATGACTTCCCAGGTCAGCTTTTCCCTAGGGGCTCCCTGCCCACACTGGACCCCCACTGGGGAGAGGAAAGAAATGACTATTCCTTAGAACGGATCAGGGAGAATGGAGCTTGGCTGCTAGTCAGCAATCTCACATAAATCTCTAATCAACTACAATTTAACTGCTGAAAAAAGTCTGAAAAGGTCACAAATGGGTCCTGTGAGGAACAGGGACCTCTCCTTTATACTCCCAGGAATGGAAATGCATACGTAGCTCAGGGAAGTCAAACCAGAGTCCATGGCTAAGAATGTCAATGCTGGAGTGGATTGTGCTGTCAGAGAACCATAGACCTCTGTGTCTGCAGCAGCTCCCATGCCAGCAGGCTGATGGCAATATGTCGATGGAGCATCCATGCTTGTTGTATTGGCCCCCAGGGCTCACCTGCCTCAAAAAGATCCTAAAACACCAGGTAGCAGCACTGAGGGGTGTACAGGGCTTTCTTTTAACCCAGACCTCTCTGGCAATTTCTCTGGTTGAGGGAAGATGATGAACACACAAGACAGGATAGCTCTCCTAATGGGCTTTCCCCAGAATCACAGACAGGACAGAGGCTGGGACTCCCCTCCCCAAGAGACCTCAAGCATATCTGAAGGTTTCGTTGAAGCAGCACCAATTACTGTCAAGATTTCACTTGACTAGACTTGAATGTGACTTACATTCAAGTCACTATGTAGAGGGAAATAATGAAAAACAATGGCAACAGAGCTGGGGCAGATGTGGAAAGGGGTGGAAGAGCATCCTCTGATGTAGCCTGCAATTGCTTCTCAGCACCATTAAGAACAGATCAAAGGGAAAGATCCCTGGCACACCTGCTTCTGAAATGGAACCCAACTACCTACCCAATCCAGTCAGAAGGCTGATACAGATCAAAGAGGTCCACGTCCAATTGTCAATGCATCTCCCTTTTCTCAGCTGGAGGATCCTGTCCCCCATGCCCTGCCTCTAAGAAGCCAAGAATCTATGGGTTGTGTGATAGATACCACATTTCCATGGCTGAAAAGAAATCCAGTGGACTAACTGTGTAACAGCACATTTCCCAAATGACCATTATTTCCATGGCTCCCACTCATTTTCTCCTTCCATTTGCTGTCTCAAGGATCACAGTTTACTAAGCTTTAGAGCAGTGGTGGTGTCAAACCCGAAGAGAAAGAGGGCGTCATATTGACACTATCTATGTTCTACTGTAATTGTATTTGTTTTGTTAATTACATTTTAATCTGGTTCTGCAGGTAAGGTTAACACTTTTTCTAGAGGATCTGAAGACATAAGGAAAGAAATATAGAGAAAAAAAAAGATTCAAAACAATGTTTTCTTCAGGATGGTGAGAAGAGGAAAACCAGGTCCTGAACCAAGACCAAACCAGGAAGAAGGTCAGAAAATTTCACCTTAAAAATATAGAAACAACAAATGACTGAAAGCTCTGGCTATATATCCACATTACAAGTATATTTAATGGAGTTGTTTTTTTTTTTTTTCCCAAACTGTGACAGAGTTTTGTCAAGTGGAAACCTATAGATTCTCCCTCCTCCAGTGATTCCTAGGAAGACCATCCTTCTGAAAATCCTCCTAAGGATGACAGTATGTCACGTACAAGGGTGAAGGGTATTTGCCACCACATACAAACAGCTTTCAACTGGGGAAAGTTGACGTGCTTTCTTTTAGAAAAAAATGATTCCACACAGAATTCAAGGTACCAGAGTTTAGACATCAGTGTCTTGTTCTACAGAAAGCATGGTGTAATGCTAAGACCAACCTTTAGATTTAGAGCCAGAAGTTACTGTTTCAAACCTTGGCTTTACCCAGAACTTCAGCAAGTCACTTTGGCCCCAACTTCTTCATAAGTAAAATGAGGAAAATGGAAAATGATTTCTAAGGTATTCCTAGCTCTCTGATATCCTCCAGTCCCCAAAAGTCCATCTCTAATTTATAAGGTGATACTGGATAAAATCTCCCATTAAACTGGTCCACATTTATTAGGGAGTTATAAAGATCACCGAGTGAGGTTCATAAATCATGCTAAACCCAGAAGGAAAAGAAATGTTGTAATATTAATAGATAATCAAGTTCCCAAGCCCATCATAGCCAAACAACTCCTGGATCAAGTCTCTGAAAGAGCTGAACCAAGAAGTATGTAGGCTTGGAAAGTGAATTAGAATAAGGGAACATGAAATCATACTCAAGGTCCTCAAGTCCGAACAGTTTCCCAAATAAAGTAATGTTCTACTGCAAATCACCAAAACAGAACTAGCAATCAATACATGATGATGTAAATGATGACTCGTGCTACAAGCCCACCCACTAGCAAACTATGTTGGCGTGTCCTTTATGTGACAACCTTGCAGATGGCCACATGCCATGGCTGCTACTGATTCATCCCTGGCAAAGAGAAAAGAATGGGGATTCCATGTATTTCATTATATTTGGACTTGCTAGAAGAAGAGATGACTGCAAATATGCTTAGGAGGCTAGCAAGGATTGGTTTGGCTTTGGTTTTGCATTTACTTGCATGGTGTGTTAACACCCTTCCAGAATCTGTACGTAAGGCCCCATCTCATTACCTTTTTAAAGAGCCTTCCAGAATCTTCACTGACTTGGACAAAGCGTGGGATGATGTTATTCAGGTATATGTCGCTCAGGGTGGTGTGATCCCTGCTCTCTCGTTTCACTTGGTTCAAGAGGAGGTTCCAGCAGTTAACTGGTGAGAGAACATTCTGATCCTTCCTGCAGAGAGAGAGAAAGCAAATGGTGAGAAAGACTGAGCCAGTCTCAACGATGACAACCTAACCCACACAGACACAGGGGTTAGAACCAGGACTGTGCTAAAGTCGGCTTGTACCAGCTCTCACAGACTGTTAAACTTTTGGTGCTCAGAAATCAGCAAATACTACAAATCAGGGCTTGACTTAGTATTATTTTTTTTTATTATGTAACGCAGATTAAACTTACAGATGTATCTTGTTTATATTTCTCCTCTTCTATCTCCCTCCCTAGCTAGATGTTAAACACTGACCAGGACATCACTAGCTAGAACTAATTCAGAAGTGTGGCCTCTTTCCCCCTAGGAGGAGCTATCTCGAGCTTTTTTTTTTTTCCCTTTTCTAAATACTCTAAGGAAAAGAGCCAGATTTTCCTCTCTGGGGATAGACAAGTGTTAGGTACTGAACCAATGCTATTTTGTGCATTTTAGGTTACACAAAGAAGGAACTATGACACATTATGAGTCAGGAATAAGACTTCTGATGGAGAAAATACCTAAAAACCCTCCTCTTTTTAAAGGACCATGCCTGAACTAAGGTATGTTTGGTAGAATGAAGCTATCCATACTCATGCTCTTGAGCAATAATCACAGAAACCAGATTTGAGCACACACATATCCTCACACACTCTTAAATGAAGATCCTAAGACTTGTAAAACTTTGCCGGAGAGTCAAGAATGATCAGGGGAAACCTCACTATATGTATTAAGTCTGATAGTATCATTTAAGGACAGCAGTGAGCATCTACTCTTCCTCCAGTACTGGTTTGGACAACAAACCTCTAGAGGATATGAGTGACTTCTGCTCCACTTGGAATCTGCATGTGTCTAACAAGAAGCACAGAAAGCAAGGGATTGTGGGCTGCTCTTTGGACAGGGATTCTGAAACGGTTCACAAGCTGCTCTCTCCCCTTTGGCCTCTTCCCTCCCTCCTGCCTCCCCACTCAAACTCTGAAATACAGAGAAAATAGGAATAGGAAGAGCTTACTCCTCTGAATCAAGGTAAACCTCCATTCCAGAATTAAGTGTGCTGGCTTGGAAGTACCTTGGGTAAATAACAATTAACAAAAGAATCACTCCCCACCCAAATGGACTCCAGGACAAAGCAGATCACCAAATCATTATCTCCTGAGAGCCCAGGATCTAGGTCATGCCAGAGAACAGCAAAGCCCAAACTGAAACTTTCCTTTACCTGCCCCTCATCCTGGGCGTGGCACTTCAGGTGCAGCATTTGATACATTCATGTCACTGTCTACTTACAGAACATAGAATTTCACTGGGAACTAAAATATGCAAAGCTCCAATATCATCCATGAAATACTACTTGGGAGTCATAGATTCATATAATTAACTTACTTCTTGGGCCCCTCCTATACTGAATCACCACTTTCAATGTATTTATTATCTGAAAAGGCTGAATTTGAAAAAATCCTAAATTCCAAGAGAGAAATAATTTAGGCCTAGGTAACCAATGACATTTGAAGGGCCTCTTCACACAAACATTTATCATAGGATCACAGACTTAGAACTGGAAAGGGCTTAAAACTGAGGCCCAGGAAGGAGAACTGAGTTGTCCAAGTGATACATCCACCACACAGATAATAAGAAGTGGAAACAGCATTCTAACTCACATCCTCTGACTCCAAATTCAGTGCTCCTGCTATTAGGCTTCACTGCCTGTCCCAAACCATACGGCAGATAACAGTTGGCAGACTACTTCATATAGAGATTTGGATTTCAAATGGATGTTGGTTTCTCCACTGGAAAAAAATTTATACACCATTCATCCATGATGTTTATTAGATTGGAAGCTCCATGAAGGCAAATACCACACCTCAAGGATCTTCATATCTCCTCCACTCTCCAGCACAGTACTATTAATATGAAAAGATCTTAACAGATGTCTAGTGAATGAAAGAATGAATGAATGAATGATGAAGACGTGATTGGAGTTTCTATTCCCATAGGGGCCAGTTAGTGTCACGCAGAGAAAAATTTTTCCACAGTCAAAGAGAGCCTCCAAAATAGATGCCATTAGTCAAAAAGGTTGACCCATCACCCTTTGGTGATGGCCCATCACATAATTTCCCACTATGAGGGGGAAATAATTATAAGTGTATTGCCCACTCCTAGTGACTTAAACCTCTTGCATTGTGGATATTGCGCACAGGGTCTCGAATCAAAGGATCTGGGTTTGAATCACACTCAACTACTTTCTACCTATCTGACCTTGGACGAATCTCCTCTGCATTCTCAGTCTCAGTTTCTTCCTCTGAAAAATAATGGTGTTGGCTTAGATGGGAAATCTAATTCCTTTGAATTCTTTTTTCTCTGGGGCATCAGGTACTTCTAAAAATATTTCCTAGTAAAGAAGTTGATTTCTGTCCCCTACCCTCTCCCCAGGTTACCTTCTCTTGGTCATTCCGATGCCAATGACAGAGATGGTAGGAATCAATTAACCAAAGACTCCAAGACTCCACCTGCATTCAAAATCCTGGCTTTGCCACTTACTCTCTGTGTGACCTCAGACAAGTAACTGAGCCTCCCTCGACTTTAGGAAATAGAATGAGCAAGACTAAATGATTCCTAAGGAACCCTTTTGGGATCCTTGCTGGCATCCTCAAAAAAGAAGGCAGAAAAATACATTTTGGATTAAAACAAAGGATTATTTTTTTAATGAACAAAAATCTATTTTCTCTGTCTCCTACCTATCTGGAACAAAAAAAAAGTAAGAGAAGGAAGGAAGGAAGGAGAGAGGGAGGGAGGTAGAAAGGGAGAAAGGAAGGAAGAAAGGGAGGAAGGATTCAAAGGATTATTTTTAACCCTTTTTTACCATAACAGAATTAAATCCAATGAGCCTTTCTAAAAGCAGTTACTCTAAATAGATAATAGAGAGTGTTGAGAATAATAATGTTTCATATTTATATATTTTAAATTCTCAATGCATATTCAACTCTATAATCCCCATCCTCAAACCAACCATAATTAGATAATGATCTCTGATCACAATTTCCTATGCTTCCACTTTCCTCTCCCTTACTTCTCCCATACTAGTTATTCATGCTCCTCCTGGCGTTTGACCCCATGACATCTCCCTACTTCATCAGTCTATCACTGCTTCTCCAGTCCATCAAACTTGATCTTAGAGCCAATCACTTCAATAACCATGTCTCTTCCAATCCTGATACCCTTGACCTCTTGACAATCTGCCATTTTCATTCTGCTGCTCCCACTATCTTTCACCAAAACTGCAGAGGGAGAAAATCAGGAATGAGGATGATTGGATTGCTACAATGCATGTACTTTAACTTCAACAAGGTTCTCCCTGCTGCACTGTAATTCTTGTCTTCCTCCCTTATTGACTCTACTACGTTCCATTCCACAGCTGTTCTTACATCTCTATTTACTCATGATGACTTTAATTTCCACCCCTTTCCCCACCTCCACAACTCTTACCAGGGTATCTATCCTTTCCTTTACCAATCCCTGTAATGAAGGATTGGTCAGTCACTCCGAGGCTAGCACCCCTGCTACCACATTCACCATCTCTCATCAACTACCTCACTAGCCCTGACTCAACCCTAGAAACCCCTTCCACCCATCTTCTCTACTACTACTTTTGCATTCCTTTGTATCCCCAGAATTTAGCACAATGCCTGACATGAAGTAAACATTTAAATGCTGGTTGACTGACTGACTGACTACTTGAGTGCTAATGACTCTTAGCTGGAGTTAAGTCACACAATCATGTCTCTTTCTCTGTCCGTCTTTCTCCACACTGGATATAATAAACCAGTGGTGTCAAACGCACACACAAAGGAGGATACTAAACCATACATCATAAGGATTCCAGAGGCTACCGTAATGACTTAGAAAATGGCATATTTGCATTATCTATGTCCTAATTTTTAAAATTTTATTTTGCTAAATATTTCCGAATAACATTTTAATTTTCTGGGCCACACTCAAGAATGTCACTAGCATAGCGTTTGAAATCTCTGTTATAAATCATCTCTGCTCTCCTCAAGGCTGCTATGCAAAGCTTTCCTCTCTCCTTAGCAGAGCACCTCACCTCCTACTTCACTGAGAAAATAGAGGCTGGAAAATAGAGGTAGATGACCCTTCTCTCTCTGCTAATCACTAAATCCAATGGCCTTTTATCAGTCATCTTTGGCCTCTCCACCGTTTTTGGCATTGCTAACCACCTCTATCTCCTGAATACTCTCCTCTCTCTCCTTTTGTGACACTGCTTATCTCTTGGTTCTCATAGGCAGCTAGGTGGTGCAGTAGATAGAGAATGAGGCCCAGAGTCAGGAAGACCTGAGGTTCAAATCAAGCTTCAGACACTTACTAGCTGTGTGACCCTGGACAAGTCACTTAACCTCTGTTTGCCTCAGTTTCCTCAACTGTGAAATGGGGATAATAACAGCAGTCACCTTGAAGTATTTCTGGGGGGATCAAGTGAGAAAATAATAATTATAAAGGGCTTAGCACAGGACCTAGCACATAGTAGGCACTATATAAATGCTTATTCCTTTTCCTTTCATTCATTCTACCACCTCGTTACTCCTTCTGAGTATTCTTTGTGGAATCGTTATTTCTGTCGTGTCCATTTACAATGGGTATATCCCAAGGGCTCTGTCCTGCGCTCCTTTCTTTTCTCCTTCTGCAATTCCAGATCCCCTCTCTTGGTGATCTCATCAGTTCCCAAGGCTTCAGTTAAGCTTCAGTAGATGACTCGCAGACCTGTCTACCTAGCCTTCATCCTTCTCTGGGCATTAGTCCCACATCACTAACTACATCCTGAACATTTTTACCTGGTTCCTCAGAGGCACCTCAAACTCACATAGCTGTCCAAAACAGCATTCATTAACTCCCTCCCTAAGGTCACCATTCTTTATATTTCACTATTTATGCTAAAGCTACCACCATTTTTCAAGTCAAGCGTCCAAGTCTGCAACCTTGATTCTTTCTTTTCCCTTACTGCTCATAGCCAATCAGCTGCCAAGTTTTGTTGACTCTACCTCTATAATTCATCCCTTTCTCTCTGCTCACACACACTCAGCTCTAGTTCTGGCTCTTGCCAGGCTTGCCCAGACAACAGCCTCCTAACTGGTCTCTTTGCTTTCAATCCTCTCCAGTCCATCCTCCCCTCAACCAGGATTCCCAAGTTGGAGATCTTACCATGTGACTCCCATGCCAAATAATCATCAGTGAATCCCTATAGCCTTCTGATAAGATACCAGTTACCCAGTTTGGGATCTAAAGCCCTTCACAATCTGCCTTCAGTCTCCCTTTCCAGGCCTGCTGCCCACTGCTCCCATTCATACACTCTACATTCCAGAGAAACTGGGCTGCTTGCTCCTCCCCGTGGATGGCATTCCATATTCTACACCGGGGCTGTTTCATGTGCTGACTCCTAAGTCCAGAAAGTTCAAGGTTCTGTAAGGCCTTCACTGACGACCTTCCGTCACTAGGGCTTGGCCCCTTCTGAAATGATTTTATATTTACTTATTTGTGTAAAAATGTGTCTTTTCAGTAGACTGTAAGATCCTTGAGGCCAAGTTTTATTTTATTTTTGTCCCTGTACCCCCGATGCTTAACACAGTGCCCTGTACAGCTCATGCTTTGTAGGTACTTACTGCGATCCATCTACTACTTTGGTGTCAGAATACAGACCATTTAATTGAATTCCCTTAGTGTCCCCTTTTCACTCCTTTAAACCTCAGGTTTCAACTCCACAAACATTTGTTCACTACACACACAGATTATGATAATGTTGTTGCTGAGTCGTTTCAGTCATATCTGACTCTCTGTGACCTCATTTGGGGTTTTCTTGACAAAAATTATGGAGTGGTTTACCATTTCCTTCTCCAGCTCCTTTGACAGATGAGGAAACTGAGGCACGCAAGGTTAAGTTATTCACCCAAGGCCACATAACCAATAAGCATCTGAGGCTGGATTTGAACTTGGGTCCTCCTGACTCTAGGCCCAACAGTCCATCTACTGCACCACCTAGCTGCCCAAGAATACAAAGATGAAATAAGAGGCAGTCCCTACCCTGAAGAAGATTGCAGTCCAATAGAGGGGCTATTAAATGCACTCAAATGAGGATTGTGATGATAACAAGAACAGCTGGGTTTTTTTGGTTTGGATTTGTCACTTCATTAGTTTAGGGAACTCTCAGAATCAAAGCACTTTCCACTGACCCAAATTGGTAACCTGCATATAACTTAGAGTCTTAGCTGCCTGAGCCACTAAGAAATTAAGAAAAGTGTACATGGACATATAGCCAGTATGTGTCAGAGGCAAGGCCTGAACCGAGGTCTTCCCATCTCTAAAACCAACCCCCCATCCATTATGCTCTGCCCCACTCAGACACTTCCAGCTGAAAGTAACCTTTTCTTTCTCATTGATTTCTTACAGCACTTTATCTGGATCTCTTCTTTACCCATATCACATCCTAAGCTGTATCATATGAGAGAATGAGGTAACGGGTCCAGGTGATATGAGTTGAACCAAGAAGCAGGAGCACTTCAGTAGAAAGAAATGAGGGACTATACTAGCTAGTGTAGAGCTAGGTGTCCTAGTGGATGAAGCACTGGACCTGGAATCATGAAGAACTGAGTTCATGTCCTGACTCAGACACTTACTAACTATGTGACCCTGAGCAACTCATTTAATTTCTATCTGCCTCAATTTCTTCATCTATAAAATGGGGATCAGAGGGCTGAGCCATGATGGTGGAGTAAAAGCAGTGACTTACTTGAGCTCTCCCCCAAACCCCTCCAAATACCTATAAAAAATGGCTCTAAACAAATTCTAGAGCAGCAGAACCCACAAAAAGACAGAGTGAAACAAATTTCCAGCCCAAGACAACCTGGATGGTTGATTGGAAAGGTCTATTGTGCCAGGCTGGGAAAAGAAAACAGTTCAGTGTGGGCGCGCAGGCAAAGACCAGACCTCAGAAAACCTGGAGCAGGCCTCAGAGGCAGCTGTGGCGGTTGCCAGAATTCTCAACCCAAAAAAGCCAGAGACAACTTAGAAGGTTGGTAGGAAAAGTCTGTGACCACAGTGAGAGAGAAGCTGGGTCCCAGCCCCAGACCCAGTGTAGCCCCAGGGCAGTGCCTTCTTCCGGAAGTCTTGGCCCACAGCCAGTGGGTGAATGCAGTGGCTGCTCAGAAGGAAGGATTACAGGGATCTCTTTGCTGGCGCTGAGGCAGGATTCTCTTGCTTTGCCCCTGCTTGGATCTGGATCACAGTTCTGGGTGGTGGTCCTGGGGTGAGGAGGAGTGCTGGCTTGGTGAAGCTCATAGTAGCGGTGGAGAGGGAATCCTCCTCATGGTTTCAAGGCAGAAAAGAATGCTTGTGGTCACTCATAGACCAGAGCACAGGCCGGGAAAGGAGTGAACACCTAGCCCTTGATCTTACCACCTTGGAAGAACTAAAAATTTACAAGTCCCTAGAAGTATCTCTGAAAACAGCTGCACAACACCCCCCCAAAAAAGCTTAGGACAGTACATTCTTCACACTGGAAGCAGAACCCTACCTTAACAAAGAGTTTAAAACTCAAGTAATTGGCTGAGATCATGAGCAAACTGCGCAAAAAAAAGTCAGATCATAAAATCTTTCTTTTGGTGACAAAGAAGATCAAAACATACAACCAGAAGAAGACAACAAAGTCAAGGCTCCTACATCCAAAGCCTCCAAGAAAAATATGAATTGGTCCCAGGCCATGGAAGAGTTCAAAAAGGAGTTTGAGAAGCAAGTAAGAGAAGTAAAGGAAAAACTGGAAAGAGAAATGAGAGTGATGCAAGAAAATCATGAAAAACAAGTCAACAGCTTGCTAAAGGAGACCCAAAAAAATACTGAAGAAAATAACACCTTAAAAAAATAGCCTAACTCAAATGGCAAAAGAGGTCCAAAAAGCCAATGAGGAGGGGAATGCCTTAAAAAGCAGAATTGGCCAAATGGAAAAGGAAGTCCAAAAGCTCACTGAAGAAAATACTTCCTTAAAAATTAGAATGGAACAAATGGAAACTGGTGACTTTATGAGAAATCAAGACATTGTAAAACAAAACCAAAAGAATGAAAAAATAGAAGACAATATGAGATATCTCATTGGAAAAACAACTGACCTGGAAAATAGATCCAGGAGAAAGAATTTAAAAATTGTTGGACTATCTGAAAGCCATGATCAAAAAAAGTGCCTAGACATCATCTTTCAAGAAATTATCAAGCAAAACTGCCTTGCTATTCTAGAACCAGAGGGTAAAATAGAAATTGAAAGAATCCACCGGTCACCTCCTGAAAGAGATCCCCAAAGGAAAACTCCTAGGAATATTGTAGCCAAATTCCAGAGTTCCCAGGTCAAGGAGAAAATATTGCAAGTAGTCAGAAAGAAACAATTCAAGTATTGTGGAATCAGGATAACACAAGATTTAGCAGCTTCTACATTAAGGGATCAGAGGGCTTGGAATATGATATTCTGGAGGTCAAAGGAGATAGAATTACAGCCAAGAATCATCTATCCAGTTAAAACTGAGTATAATCCTTCAGGGGGGAAAATGGACATTCAGTGAAACAGAGGACTTTCAAAGCATTCTTGATGAAAAGACCAGAGCTGAATAGAAAATTTGACTTTCAAATACAAGACTCAAGAGAAGCATGAAGAGGTAAACAGGAAAGAGAAATCATAAGGGACTTACTAAAGTTGAACTGTTTACATTCCTGCATGGAAAGATGATATTTGTAATTCATGAGACCTTTGTCAGTATTGGAGGGGGAAAATTATATGTATATAGATAGAGGGCACAGGGTGAGTTGAAGATGAAGGAGTGATATCTAAAAAAGAAAACTAAAGGGTGAGAGAGGAATGTACTGAAAGAAGGAGGAAGGGAGGGGTAGAATGGGGTAAATTATCTCACATAAAACAGACAAGAAAAAGCTTTTACAGTGGAGGGGAAGTGGGGAGAGGCAAGAGGGAATGAGTGAATCTTACTCTCATCAGATTTGGCTTAAGGAGGGAATAACATACACAATGGGGTATAGAAATCTATCTTACCCTACAGGAAAATAGGGTGGGAAGGAGATGGGGGGGGAGAGATGATAGGGGGAGGGCAGACTGGGGGAGGGGGTATTCAGAAGTAAACAATTCTGAGGAGGGACAGGGTCAAAAGAGAGAATAGAATAAATGGAAGGTGGGATAGGATGAAGGGAAATACAGTTAGTTTTTCACAACATGACTACAATGGAAGTGTTGTGCATGACTACACATATATAACCTGTATCAAGTTGCTTGCCTTCTCAATGAGGGTGGGTGGGGAGGAAGTTTTAAAGTTTTAAAAACAAATGTTAAAAATTGTTTTCACATGCAACTGGGAAATAAGATATTCAGGCAATGGGGTATAGAAATCTATCCTACCCTACAGGAAAATAGAAGGCAAAGGGGATAAGAGAAGGGACAGGGGATAGAAGGGAGGGCAGATTAGGGGAAGGGTATTCAGAACGCACACCATCTTAGGGTGGTGGGGGGGACGAGATAGGGAGAAAATCTGGAACTCAAAATCTTGTGGAAATGAATGTTGAAAACTAAAAATAAATTAGGTAATTAAAAAGTGTTTTTAAAAAGGGGAAAAAATGGAGATCAGAATAGCACCTACCTCCCAGGGTTGTTGTGAGGGTCAAATGAGATAATAATTGTAAAGCTCTTCACACAGTGCTTGGCATGTACTACGTGCTACATAAATGTTAGCTATCATTATTACTATTGTTGTTATTATTATTATTATTATTGTTATATTTCAGGCATGGAGGACCAGAAAGAGCAAGATAGGAACAACTAGGAATTCAATTTTGTCAATTTTGAGTAGATGGTATCTTCTGGCCCTGCCAGCCCCCCCCCCCATATCTAAGTTCCTCTTGGCATCCCCATTTTAAGGGAGTGCCCAGTCCCTCACTCCTTTCCCAGACACCTTCCTGATTCTCTGGTCTTTGCCGTATCCCCCTGGAGGATCCCTCTCCTCCTGCACGTTTCTCATCTTGGAAGATCCCTCCATCTCTGCAGCCTCCCCTTCCCATTTGGGGGTTCCTCCTAGGACCTCCATTTTGAGATGTTCAGATGACAAATCATCACTCCTTTCCTTAGTCTCCCTCCTGATTCTCCAGACTTTACCACCATGCCCCAATAAATACCTTCTTCCTACCAACCCCTTTGCTTTTCAGCTCTTTTTCAATCTGTTGTCTTCTCCTCGTTAGAAAGTAAGCTCCTTCAGGGAAGGGGCTGTGTTTCTTTTTTGCTCATATTTGAACTACCCTGGGCTTAGCATAGTGCCTGGCACATAGTAAGTGCTTAGTAAATGCTTGTTGACTTGTAGGGGATTAGTGTGAAATATAGCTGAAAGTGTAGGTTGGAATGGGGGGGTTTAAATGCTAGGAGTAGGTATAAAGATGGGTGCCAAACAGAAAATGGCCAGGGTGAAGATGGATGGTGCTTTGGGCAGGGGTAGGAATAGTCTGGGAATGGACACCTAGACTTTTAACCTCAGAGTCATCTTTGACTCCTTTCTCCCCAACCTCACACATCCACGCAGTTGTTGAAGGCTGAAGGCAGAATGGTAGAATGCAGAGAGCAATGGATTTGGACTCAAAGAACCTGGAATCAAATCCTGACTTTTCCACTTAAAACCTAAACAATTTTCCAGGAGCATACAAGGTCTCTGTGTCTCAGTTTCTTCATCTATGACGAGAGATTTGAACTAGATGGACAACCTAAATCTTTCCAGCTCTAAAGATGCTACAATCTGGTCAATCCTGCCTCTGCTCTCTACCTTGAATCCATTCTTTTTCTTTTCACAGCAACCACCAGAGTTGAGGCCCTCATCTCTCCTCACCTAAACTGCTTTACTAGCTTTGTTACTGGTCATTCTACCTGGCCGAGCTCCTCTCTATCACCCCCGAACGTGCTGCCACGTTTTCTTACAAATCTACCTTTTCCCCTCTTTTGGCAGAGGACTGGAAGAATGGGGAATGAGAAGAGATGGAGGGGAAAGGCACATGTTCGGAGGGAAACGCCAAATGTATACTATGCTGCCAGTTTTCCTTGCCAATCTGAGCAAAGGCAAGCTTCAAAATAAATTGCAAGTATGAAACACACTTCGGGTTCGAAAACAAGCATATCAATGAGCTATGATTTCATAGGGAGTCGTTTCCTGCTCGAGTGAACTTTACAGCTCTCTTTTCTTTGGGTATTCTTCCCAGAACATCGCTGTAACAATGCTCTTCTACAATAAAATTCTCAGTCACCAGGGAGGCAGCAGAGAGTACTGGACTTGGAATCATTTTTGCCAATGTCAGCCATTCGACCTCAGGCAAGGTCGTCTCTAACCCTTACCTTCCTCATTCATAAAATGAGGGAGTTAAATTTAATGACCACTAATATCCCTCCGAGTTCTTGGTTTATGATCCTCTGATCCCCATTTCTTGTCCCTGTGTGCTTTTCCTCATATACTAATCCTCTTGGCTATTCCATGAACAAGGCACTCTATCTCTGGGCTCCAAATCTTACAATTTCTGTAATGTCCCCCATGCCTGGAAAGCTCTCTCTCCTCTGTTCTAACTATTGACCTCCCAGGGTTCCTTTAAGTCTCTACTAAAATCCCACCATCTACAGGAAGTCTTCCCTCAATTCTCTATATATACATACATACATACACACATACATACATATATATATATATTTGCTTTGTATAGATTTGTTTGCATGTTGTCTCCCTCATTAGATTGAGGGCAGGGACTGTCTTCTGACTCTTTTTGTATCCCCAGTGCTTAGCACAATGCCGGACACATAGTAGGCACTTAATTAATGTTGGTTGATTGATACTGGCACACTCTGAAGGTTGCGAAAGGAGCAGTAAGGTATATCTGAGCTTTTCCTCTCCATTCAGGTATCTGATGCAATGCTTGATACTATTTCCAGTGGGGGGGTGGAGGGTGTTTCAGATGGGGAGGAGGTTCACTTTCCTGTTCCAGGAGAGTCTGTGATGGTCCCAACCTGCCTCTCCAGCTTCATTATATGTAATTCTTTTTTCCTATACTCTTTGATCTTGCCAAACTGTCTTGCCTCCTGTTCCTCACACATGGCATCCTATTTTCTAGCTCTGTTTCTCCATGCCCAGAACATACACCCTAACCTCCTCTCAGAATCCTTAGCTCCCTTCAAAGCTCAGCTGTAGTGCCACACCTCCTACCT
Source organism: Vombatus ursinus (assembly GCF_900497805.2). Lineage (NCBI taxonomy): Eukaryota > Metazoa > Chordata > Mammalia > Diprotodontia > Vombatidae > Vombatus > Vombatus ursinus. Next base: position 47,319,941 of record NW_020954576.1, read on the forward strand.
GGGCCCTTTCCTGATCCCCCTGGTGGCTAGTGCCTTCTCACTGAAATGACCCTGTATTCATTCTGTATATATTTTGAATATACTTACAGTGTCTAACTTTATTCATGTACCATGTTGCCTCCTTGATAGAATGTAAGCTCCTGAAGGCATTTCATTTATGTCCCTGTGTCCTCTAGCAAAGAGCCTGGCACACTGATTGATAAAGGCATATGGATTGACTGACTGACCTTTCCGTGATACTCTGCTGCCTGCTTCCTGAGGCCTCTCACAAGCTGCTCTGTCCTTGCCCCCCACTGAGCCAGGGAGCTTTTCACATAATGCTTTGAGTTTTTCAAGGCTGCTCTCTACTCAGACGGATCAGGCAAGGATTGGGGGAGTGGGAAATGAAAGAGATGGAGGGGCAAGGAATGCAGGAGGAAGAAACCACAAACACAGGAGATCTGCTGCTAACTCAAGCAACGGTAAGGCGCTAAGTCTCAGGATAAGTCCCAGAGATGAAACACGCCAGGCTGGAAAACAAGCATGTCAGTAAGACATGATTTCATAGAAAGCATGCGGAGGTTCTGCTCAAGTAGTTTCGGACTCAAATGGCTGTGCAGCCCTCCTGTATTTGGTGTGGATGAAGCCAAGGGATCTTTGTCAGGTTAAGAGAGTGTTTTTTGTCTTTATATCTTTTCTTGCTAGCATAAATCTGTATAGCTTCTCTCCTCTCCCCACTCCCAGAGCTTTACATTGTGGAATGCTTGGGCATTTAAAGGGAAAAAGTTTGCATCCCTTAGGAATGTGTCGAACAGCTGCAAACCTCTTCAATCTCTAATCCCTAAAAAGCAGACAAAATAATCAGAGAAGTATTTTTCTTAGTAAAATAAAAAAAAAAAGTTCAGCACCAAGATCAGGAAAACCTAATACTGTACTTGAAAGAAAATGAAGCTAGAGACAAAAGGAAAGAGACCCAGAAAGTCACAAGCTGGTTCTGCATCTGTGGAAGAGATTATAAATGGCCTGGAAGGAATCACCTGATGGGCTTAGACACTGCACAACTGAATCATAAGCTTGAAATGTATTATCTTGGAATATATTAGCTCATTTTTTTCTCCCTTCAATGATCTGGTGACTCAACCCAAGTTGGAGGCAAATGCCTAAACAGACTGCTCTAAGATATTTAGGGTACATGATTAGATCAAGATACTGAATCTGTTAAAGTCTAACCTACTTGTCTACAACCCATTTTCTCTGCCTTTGCCCCAGGCCCCATGCCTCATCTACAAAAGGGAAATGTTGCTCTTCATTGTCCAGGTACCTCTTGGGGAGCTGTAAGGAATGGGGAGTTAATGCCTGTAAAATCCTGGGCAGTAGATCTCCAAATGCGAGGTGCTCTCTAATTACTAATTATCATTTCTTTAGCTCTGCAGACAGACTGGATGGCAAGGCTTTGTATAGCTGGACTTGCTTTCTTAACAGGCTTTCCTCCTGAACTTTTGCACTGCTGTATTAAAGCGTGATTGTGCTTTCCAAACAAACCAGGGCTCGGCTTCCATCAATGTCCAACATGGGCCTTACCCAGTGCTGGGTCAAGGCCAAGAGCACAGCCTGCTACAGATGCACAGCCTCTCAGAAAATAATGGTTGGGATAAAACAGCAGCAACAGGCAATTAACAAAGCAGCTGTATGCCTATGGGAAGAAGTGAAAGAGATGCCAAAGGGAGAGCAGAGCTTAATCTTCCACTGACCTTCTCCTTTGGGACTAGGGGGCAAGAGCCAGGTCTGGCTCCTCCCTGGAAACCATGAGGGAGGGCTGACAGAAATCCAAAGGGGACCCAGAATGCTTTGGCCTGCCCAACACACCTGCCTGGTGTCCCCACTTCCCAGAATGATGGCAGCATAAACTAATTTAACATAACACAACTGAGAAGTATGCTGTTTCTCACTTTGTAACACAGATACAGTTTTGAAAAAGACCAAAGAACATTCACTTTTTTCATTCACTCAACAAATATTTATAGAGCACCTATCATGTATGTGTAGAAGAGGCCTACATTAAGCTCAGCATGAGGTGAAGAATGGAGATTTTAAAAAAAAGACAGAGAGAGAGGAAAGATGGGAGGGAGAAAGAGAGAAGGAGGGAGGAGAGAAGAGGAGAGGGGGGAGGGGCAAAGAGAAAGGGAAAGGAAGGGAGGGAGAGGGGGGAGAAATAGAAAGAGAGAGAGAGAGAGAGAGAGAAAGAGAGAAAGAGAGAAAGAGAGAGAGAGAGATTGCAAGATGCTATGGGGAAGAGTGAGTTGAGTGGAATAGATTTTTTTTTTTAACTTTTAATTCCCTCTCGATACCTTGATTAAAATGAAACTAAAGAAGGAAGCCAAGGGGCTTATTTTATTCAGATGAGTGCTATTAGCCTTGCTGGCTTATTTCTTCTATTATGCATTTTGCTGACAGAAGCAGACAGGCCTGATAGAAATGCAAAGCTGGAGCTGACTTCTGGTTTGACAGTACAAAACCTTGCTGACCCAGATAACCTAGCCTGGTGACTGGCTCTGCAGGGGGATGTGTTGAAGAAGCAAGGAAAACCACAGAGGTGAGAAGCAGTACCAAGAAGATTCCGCCTGTTCAGATTGTTCAATATGGCACTGCCCCAGCAGGTTATCTCTCAGAGAGGGGCAGCCAGCAGCCCTCTCTCTCCTTAGTATGGCTGTAGCTATAGCTTCTCCAATAACAAGATCTCCTCCCAAGAGAGCAACAAGAAGGAAAAGGTGGCCATATCACTGCGCCTTAACCTCTGCTGTTGGCGACGACAGCCCTTCAAGTCATTCTGTTAGCTTCCTCAATGATTTCTGCACCTGGTATAGATCCTCCCTTCTCTCCTGCCTGCCCCACCCCTCATCACCATCATCTTCAGTGACTTCAGTATGCACACTGATAGATTTTTAAATACCCTGACCTCCCTTTTATCATCAGCTCCCATGACCTCCAACTCCACTGTACCTCAGCCAGCCACAGAGATGGTCAGACTCAGGCCTTCCCATCCATTACCTACAACTGCTCCCCAAGGTCCCAGACTCTGAAATTCCCCTCTCTGATGGGAGCCTCCTTCCCCCACAGCTAATGCCTGGGTCTCTCAATGGCTCCTAGTTCTGCTGGTCTAGGACCCTGCCTCTGGCTTCAGTTCCCTGCCCCCTTAGCAGTGCTGACTCCATGATTATCCAGGTCAGTGGCACTCAGTCTTCCTGGAATGCCTTGTCCCTGGTTTACACCCTGCTGATCTGGTCACCTCTTTCTTCCAGCATCTTTCCTTGCTGACATTCCTGAACACTGCTTCAAGAAGTCCTGAAACCATGTTGACTGGATCCCTACAGATTCATGCTGTCCTCAATAGGCCACTCTTGGATGGAAAGTCATTCTGCTCATTCTGACGCAGGCCTTATTACACTGCTCACAGCAGCTGTTCCCAGCCCCCTCCTCAAGCCCTCAATACCAATCCCACTTCTCTCTCACCTTCTACTCTGCCAAGAAGATGAGGGCCCTGTGTCACAAGCAGCCTCCCTTTCCCTACAACTTAAAATCTCTTCACTCATCCTTTCCTCTTTGCCTCTCCTCCTTTCCAGGGCTAACTTCCAGGGAACTCATCTAATCTCACTCTGGGGCCTTACTCCATTTATTCTTCTCTCCTCTTCTCTTTCAACCTCCCTCTTTCCCTTTATCTTCCCCTCCCCCCACCTCTCTCTCTCCTTCTCTTCAGTCCCTCTGCTGACTTTTTCAAAACTTTTTGCCTATAAACAGTCTCAGGTCTCCCATTTCTTTTCTTTTTTCTTTCTGACCTCTAAATAAATGGCTTTCTATTTTTAAAATTCAATCTTATTTTTTTCAATGAATGAAAACCTTTTTTTTTTCCAACCTCTTACCTCCCTTTAAAAAATAAATATGCACGGTGTAATAAAACAAATTTCTGTGCTGGCCATGTCCAAAAAACTGTGTCTCATTCTGCACTTTGAGCTTATCCCTCTATCAGGAGGTTCCTTTGGAATCACAGTTGATCACTGCATTCATCAGTGTTAAAAGTTGTTTGTTTTGACAGTGATAGCGTTATGTAGAAACTGTTCTGCTGGTTCTATGTAGTTCATCTGCAATGGTTCATACAAAGCCTTCCCAGGTCTCACTAATACCATTCCTTTCATTATTTTTTTATGGCACAAGAGTGTTCCACTACATTCACATACCATACTTTGTTCAGTCATTTCCCAATTATCGGGCACTCACTTAGTTTCCAGTTCTTTACTAGTACAAAGAGAACTTCTATAAATATTTTTTGTACATATGGGTCTTTTTCTTCTTCCTTTGATCTCATTGGGGTATAGGCTTAATAATGGTATTGCTGAGTCAAAAGGTATGCACGGTTCAGTTACTTTTTGGATAAGGTTCCAAACTGCTTTCCAGAAAGTCTCGACCATATTCACAGCTCCATCAATAGTGCATTAATGTGTGTGTTTCTTACGGCCCTCCAACATTCATCATTTCCCGTTTTAGTTCAAATATGCCAGTCCAATGGGTGTATGGTAGAAGCTCAAAATTGGTTTACCATGTATTTCTTGAATTAGTATTGATTTGCAGCATTTTTCTATGGCTCTTCTTCCTTTGAAAACTCCTCTTTATATCTCTGGATGATTTAATCAATTGGACAATGGCTCTTATTCTTATAAATTTCAATCATTTCCTTATATATCTTCAAAATGAGGTTTCCCTATTCATAAGAAACCTTCCCTTGACCCTAACAACCCCAGTCCCCATCAAGCTATCATCTTTTTATTGTGAAATTTCTAAGGAAATGTTCCCTGCCCTGACTTCCTTACCACTCATTCACTATTCAATCCCTTTGGAACCTGGTTTCTTTCCTTACCACAATACTGAAACTGCTCTTACCCTGGTCACCAATGACATGACTGACAAATTTAAAGGCTTTTTTCTTAGTTGTTAACCCCCTTGACCTTTCTGTAGTATCTGCCATTGTTCACCATCCCACCTCTACACCTCAATATTCCCTCCTCCCTGAGTTTCTATGAGATCCTTCTGGATCTCTTCTACCTGTCTAATTACTCTTTCACTGATACATTTTCCTCTTCCTGACCCCTAGGTGTGGGTGGCCCTCAAGACTCTATCCTTAGCCCTTTTACCTTCTATATATTCTCTTCCTTGTTAATCTCATCCACTTCTATGCCTTTAATGAATCTCTATGCAGATTATCCTCAAATCTATATACCTACCCCCAATCTGTCCTGTGAACTCCAGCCCCACATTCCTACCTGCCATGTACCTCCACGTGAAAGTCCCACCAATACCTGTAACTCAGCATGTACAAAACTAAACTCATAATATCCCCAAAATTCACTCTTCCTTACAACTTCCCTGTTTCTTTTGAGGGCATCACCATCCTCCCAGTTACCCAGAGTCAAAACACTGAAGGCATCTCTGGTTTTTCCTTCCTTTTCTCTCACTCCCCTTAGTCAATCTGTTTGTGAGTCTTGTCAATACTACTTCTACAATATAATCTTCCTTCCATCCATCCATCCATCCATACACCCATTCATCCATCCATCCATCCCTTCCCTATAATTCAAGTGCCAGCACCCTAAATCAGGCTCTCCTTGTCTCTTATCTGGGCTATGGTAATAACCAACCACTGCCATCTCTGATATGTCTTCACACTGCTGCCAAAATCATCTTTAAAATGCACCTCTCTCTGACTCTGGCTCAGTGTGTGTGTGTGTCTGTGTGTCTGTGTGTCTGTCTGTCTTCCCGCTGTCTCTCTCTTTCCCTGCTCTCTATAGGATAAAAACCCAAATCCCTAGCCTGCCCTTTAGGATCCTCTGTATAATAAAAATGATTGCAACAACAATAACTATCATTGATATAAAGCATCGAAGTTGGCAAAGATGACTTACTCCTGGTCATCCAGCTGTTGGGTCAGGAGCTGAATTCACACCAAGGGCTTCCTGACTCCAAGTCCACTTCTCTGTCCATAATGCTATTCTGCTTCTCAGTTGGCACTAATCTACCTTTCCATTTTTACTTCATCTTATTCCCGTTCTTCCACTCTATGTTTCAACCAAACTAAATATGAGCTTTTCTCTGATGTTGTCGTGCCTCTCCTATGTAGCACCCTTGCCTAGAATGAATGTCTTCCATATCTCTAACCTCCTTAAAGTCTTCTCTTCTCTTAAAACCCAGCCCAGGTGGCCCACAAAACAGATGTGTTGCTTGTTTCCTAGAGTACTAACCCCCTCTTTTCTCCCTCATATCAGACTTCTTTATACACATCTACAAATGTAACACCATTAAATCATAAGCCCCTTAAAAGCAGAGAATGTTGTTTGTATCCTCACTAACAAATGCCCTATAAACAGTAGGCACTTAATAAATGTTTACTGGATTCAGGGAAAAGTAAAACAATAGCGAGTACGTACGAAAATCACTTCTACTCTGATTTACAATTACAGCCAATGCAATTGGTGAAGAGAGATTTCATTTTTAGGAACAAGTTAATGCCAAGAATTGCCTTCAGTAGTCTGGGCAAATGATTAGAAGGGACCAAACCACTGGTGTACCCACGTCACCCAAAAATAGTTTAAGCTAACTTCTATAATCAGGTTTGGGGGAAGAACTGAATAGCAGTAAAATTCTTGTGGCTATGAATCAACCATACTGACCCTTGGCCAAGGAAAATGGGATGTCTTAAAGCCACTCCAGGGAAATTCGCTTTGAGGAAAGAAGCTGGACTAAGGTCATAGTATCATGGGATAGGATTATAGACTTGGAATGTCAAAAGATTTCAGAGGTCATCTAGTCCAACAGCCTCACTTTATAGGAAAGAACAATGAAGCCTGCAATCCTGAGCACCAGCATTTGAACCCAGGTCCTTGGGCTCAAAATCTCATCTAGCTCAATCTCAACTCTTTGATCGGATAGGCAAAGGTTGGGCTGTTCTAAAGACCTGGAGAAAATTCCTCCATAACTTTATGTAGGTGTGGAGAATCTGTCTTTCATTCACCTCCCAAAGTGCTCCCACCCCCACCCCCACCCCCCAGACTCCAGAAGGCATGCTGCTCGACTCTATGAGGCTGGAAAAGAATACCTTGACTGCATGATATTTTGTGTGTGTGTGTGTGTGTGTGTGTGTGGCTAGGTTAGGAAAACAAGAAAACAACATGGTCTTTGCTTGCCTTTTCAAAACTGAAAGAATAGAGTTTTCAGTGTCTAAATCAAAGGTAGCATTTAAATTCATCAAAACAATATTCAGTGATGGAAGTTACCAATTTCATATATTCACATGGCTAGGACTGACAATCACACTACTAACAACAGGATAATCCTACTTCAGTATAAAATATTCCCTATCTTACTTAAAGTGTAACATCTTTCTTTGAAAATTTGAAAATTTATTTAACAATTATTGTTATTTATTCTACCTTGTCCCTTCACCAAGTCCTTGTCTGGATTTTGACTTCTGCTGCCCCAACACCTTGCTAGGGTTCCTAATCTTTGTTGTCCAGGCCCTCCATTTATTCTTGGCCTCCCCTGCCCATGTCCATAGATATCCTAGTTCCTGACCGGCCTGACTCACCCTTTGATACTACATTTACCTGTTTCTAGTTTGGCCACAGGTTCTGACCTATGGCTTTAGCTGATCTTCCTACTTGTATGTACCTTCAATGACTGTTCTTTCTTTCTATCTATCTATCTATCTATCTATCTACCTACCTACCTACCTATCTATCTATCAAAAAACAAACCTTAGGGGCAGCTAGGTGGTGCAGTGGATAGAGCGCCAGTCTTGGAGTCAGGAGGACCTGAGTTCAAACACATGATATTCACTAGCTGTGTGACCCTGGTCAAGTCACTTAACGTCAACTGCCTCACCAAAAAAACAATAACCAACCAACCAAACAAAAAAAACCTAACCCCTAAAATCTATTCACCCAGGGTCCACAGACCTCAGGTTAAGAATCCTTGATTGTGAAATGCTGACCTTTACCTAAAATTCTAATATCTGCCTTCTCTACTAGACATAGGCCTGGAGCATTTTTAGTCCCACCTGGTAACTTGTCATATGCCAGCTTGTTATCCATAGCCTTGATGCTGACACAGAAGTATGGTGGGAGAAAACCAGAAAGGCCAAGAAATCCACAAATGTTGTAGGTATTGACACTGTCAATTCCTCTCGCCTCTCAAGGTTTTCATGGCACTGCTCTCTCTTGGTTTTCCTCCTACCTGTAGGACTACACCTTCTCATTCCTCTTTGCTGGTTCCTCATTCATATCACGCCCTCTAAATGTAGGAGGGTTCGGTCCTGTGCACCCACCCACCCCCTTTCTCCTTTCGCTCTATTCTGTCTCCCTTGATAATCTCCTCAGCTCCAATGGCTTTGATTATCATCTCTCTGTTCAGGGATTCTTAACCCGGCTGCCTTTAATGTTAAAAAAAAAAAAAATTTTGTAGCTACTTCAATATAATTGGTTTCCTTTGAAATCTTTTGTATTTTATGCATTTAAGAACATTATTCTGAAAAGGGGTCCCTAGGCTTTATCAGACTGCCAAAGGTATCTATAACACAAAAAAAGGTTAAAAAACCCTGAATTGTTGATGATTCCCAGATCTACATAGCTATCTTTAGTCTCTCTGCTGAGCTCAAACATCTCCAACCACTTCTTAGACATCTGGATGATCTATAGGCAACTCAAGCTAAACATGTTCAAATGAGAATTCCTTATCTTCACCCCCAAATCTCCTACTCTTCTGAATTTTCCTATCACTATTAAGGGTGCTGACATCCCTCTGAGTCCTCAGAAGGTGCCTTTGGTGTCATGGCTGAGTCCTCATTCTCATTCTCATTCACCTCACATAGCCAATCTGTTGTCAAACTTGAGATTTCTATCTTCAGAGAAGCCCTTATAGACAGACACTGCTTCCTCTCCATTCACACAGCCACAGCTCTAGTTCTTGCCTTTATCCCCTCTTACTGGGATCACAGTAACAGCCATCTAACTGGTCCCCGCCTACAATTTGTCCTCCACTCCCAATGCCAAGATGATTTTTCTAAAGTGTAGGGCTGATCAGGTTTGTATCCCAAGAAGCTTCTGTGGCTCCCTATTACCTCCCTTAACTTGGCCCCTTTTGCTCAAATTCTACCTTCTACAGAGGTCTTTCCCAGTCTCCCCTCCCCCCATGCCCAAGCTGCTAATGCCTTCTCTTTCAGGATCACCTTCATCTATTTAGTATATTTCTTATATGTACCTAGTTATTTCCATGTTCTTTCCCCCATTAGAATATGAAACCCTTAAGAACAGAAACTGATTTTGCCCTTTTTTTGTGTCCTTAGCATAGTTGGCCTACTTGTTGACTGACCAATTGACTAGGTATAGTCCTGGTGAATAGATTTTAGGGTTAGGGTTTCTTGATAGATAGACAGATAAATAAGACAGACAGATAGATAACTGGTTTTTTAAATAAGTCTATGTATTTCTTTTCTTTCTTTCTTTTTTTTTTGTCTAGACAATGGGGTTAAGTGACTTGCCCAGGGTCACACAGCTAGTAAGTGTTATGTGTCTGATGCCAGATTTGAACTCAGGTCCTCCTGAATCCAGGGCTAGTGCCCTATCCACTGCGCTACCTAACTGCCTCAGCCTATGTATTTCTTTAGATGCATTTGAAAACATTATTCTGAGACTGCCAAAGCTATCATCTGTGACACACACAAAAAAATGAAGAATCCCTGCCCTAAATGCTACAGAGGAGGGACCAAGCATTCTAAGCTAGTAAGACCAGCAGATTCAAGGGCACAGAGAGACTCTCAGTTAAACATAAGAGAAATATTTTTCCTGAAAGACCCTGGAATATAATCAGTATGGCCTGGCCTAGACAACTACTTTAGTTCAAACATCTCTACTCTGGGAAGAGCAGCAGACATACCAAAGAACTCAGAACCATAAGGATTAAATTCATGTTTCATCTGAAAGAAATTAAGCCCCATACACCAGGCTGGCAGTTGGATCCACATATTCCATAGAATAACTTATTCTCTACAAGTCTACAATTATATTTTAAATTTTCCTTCTTTGGTTAATTAAGATGTTACTAGAAACCCTTTAAGTAATTACACCACATGACCAACATAAAGAAAAAAGTACAGTCATACTAGCAGATATTTAAAATGAATTAAACCATTGAGAGGACTAAAGTCAACAACTTGGCTCATGCCCAGTATATTCAGCTGAAGGAAAAAGAAGTCCCTCAGAAATTCACAGACCTATTTTCAAAACCAGCAAGCATCACCTTAGGAGCAGGTATCTCCTTAGTAGAAGATGCCAGCCACACAGTTTGGTTTAGAGCTAGTGTCTACTCCTGCAGGGCAAGCTGGGTTCAAATGTACCAAGTTTCATGAAGCTACATAAGAAGGGTGGGTATTTCAGTTAAGACTGTCATTGCTCTCCCCGAGACCTCTAGAAGGGAGAAAAGCTTCAACACACTTCATGAGAATCAAGAGGAAGGAGAAAAGAAGTAACCTGACTTCATTACATCTAACAATGTAGTTTTATGAAATGAAAAGAAAACAGACATATGGGTGTATCACGCCATCCTCACCCATGTTATCTATCATGTTTTTTGAAGATCAAGGCCCATATTTTGATATGCTTGATAGTGTATTTATCATCATGTATGAGGTGCTTATAGTTAGTTACAGTTACAAAATTAGTTACAGTTAACAAACAATGGATGCCACAGCAATTGTAGTCCTAGAAATGGTCACTATAACAGGCTACATTGATTGGATACTTAATATCTACAGCTTTCATCAAAATTGCCTGACCAGCTCTATCAATGTGTTTGTGGTCTTATTCTTTCTTGGGGTGGGTACTGAGTGAAAGACTATGTCCACAGCCCACAGGGCTGGGTATACTAAGTTAGAGTGCATTATTAACTGGCAAAGATTCACCAGTACGATATAAATGGGCTTGATGAAGCCAGGGGTGACCTAGTCAACTTTCAAGTTAGTAGGTTAGGGTGTGGAACTATAAAAAAAGCTGCAGGTAATTTGTATAGATAATGGAATTTCTAACACGGCTTACACAGTGTCCCCATGCATATATACTAAGGCCACCTCTAATCAGAGAAGCATGTAATGAGAGTCTTGAGCTACATGAGAGCAACAGAGAAGGCACTGGACCATAAGTCAGAAAACGCAAGATCTAGCCTGAGCTCAACCACTGACCTTTGGAAATAATGCCGGCCTTAGAATGGGGGAGGAGCCTGATCTCTTCCAAATCTATCTAGCATTTTTCAATTCTGTGATTACCCAACAGTGTAACAGCCACAATATTACAAAATTTTCACAGAATACAATACCTACTTTCTCAGTACACCAAACAGAAGCAATTTCGACAGCGACAGAGCTATTGATTTAACATTTATTTCCATTTAAATTCCCAGACCCAAGAGAATAATATCCTATCAGGCAACTTCTATTATCCATGGACATTTACAGGGAAGAGAGATGGATTTATTCAGAGGTAAAGAAGAGAAGACTGGAGGTTATGAAAGAATCAAGGAATCTTAGAATTTTTGAATTGGAAAGGACCTTAGAAATCACCCAACTAAACCTTTCATTCTACAAATGGGAAAACAAAGGCTTAAAGAGGTCCAGTGATTTGCCCAAGAACACATAACTAGTTTGCTAGGACCAGAATCCAGATTTCCTTACTCTCATTCCAGGGTCATTTTCACTGAGGTAGCTTTTTTTTTTTTGAAAACCAAATGAACCCTGATATACAGAGACTTTTGGCGCTGAAATAGTTAATGGACCCTGTTCAGCTGTCCAAGCTCCTATATCACAAAGCTCAAGGCTATTCTAAGACAACACATAGCACGAATACCAAGAGCCCATGAAACCAGAGTGAGCAAACTGCCTGTGCCTAATGGCGCCGGGAAGCATGTTGACACACTGCATGTGGTTACACATGAAAGGCAAGGGAGCAGGAAAAACACAGTTTTGAATCCCACCCTATTCTAATTTGGGACTGGCCCTGGCTACCTACTGAAGGTCCAGGCCACACCCAGGCCATCAGTTTGTAAAAAGACCCTTGAGTTTCTCCAACTCTCAGTGGCCTGTGTTAACTCCTTCTGTGCCTTGTCAGGGTGTATAGCATGGGCAGTTCCACACTGTGGGGAAAAGAGCAAATGCTTGAGCTTATAAGGAATATATGAACACATCAGTTAGCAGTGAGGAACACGGTATTTTGCAGCGAAAAGGTTCATTCTAGGTCTTTCTTCTGATAAAAATGAAGATGATGCACAATCACATTTCTATACTGCTTTGAGGGTTACAAAGTGCTTTCTCCATAACCTCAGTGTCATGAGAACCACTGGTATTTGGGGTGTGTGTGTGTGTGTGTGTGTGTGTGTGTGTGTGTGTGTGTGTGAGAGAGAGAGAGAGAGAGAGAGAGATCTTACCTAAGCAGCTTAGCTCACCCAACTTTCTAGAGAATCAGGACTGAGTCTTTTCCATATCATATAATAGTCCCATAATCCCCAGCACAGGATGTCAAAGGTCATGAGGGCTCATTAATTACTGAGTAAATAAATGATGATGAACTAGTGAGAAGATCCTATGATCAAATCTAAGTTGGGGATGCAAGAACTGAAATCCTTCCAGTGGTTCTGAATTGAGATGAAGGGAAATGAAGAGGACTACTTAGTAATGAATCCACAAGCATTTATTGAAAGCCAGTAGGCTTTTAGTTCCAGGGACTATGCTGGCTGCTGGGACTACAAATACCAAAAAGATGATATAACACTTGTTAAATTCCTAGTTTTCTTGAAGTCTCAGCTCAAATGCCATCTTATGCATGAGTCTTTGATACTATTTATTATGTACCGTGTGTATATGTGAGTGCCCACATATAGGTGTGATGGGAAATAAAAGATGAAAAACATGGTCCCTCCCCTCAAGTAGAGTGTGGTCTATTCTTTTATCTCTCAATCCATGGTAGTAGGTAGCACACAGGATTCAAGATCCCTAGCTCTCATTTCTTTGTAATGCCAAACCTAAGTCTTTGAAGTAGCCTCAGAATGAGACTAGACAATTTAAAAAAACAAAAAAAGAAAATCAACTAATATTGATCTCAGGTTGACGGATAATTTCCTATCTTGAAGAATGTGGCCATCCATTCTATATATAGAGAAGTGGGTAAAGTTTAGGATAATCAACCCTTGCCAGATTAAATATCCATGGAAGACAGTAGGAAGGAAGGAAAGTAGAGAAGGAATAAGAATGTGATGGAAAGGAGAAAGAGAAACACAACAAAAAAAAAATACGCTGGTTTCCTGATGCTTTTCAGTGATTTGTTTTCATGGGGTGGAAATTGGCAAGGTGTTCTATGATGCTTTTGGCCCATCTGTTCCCAAGCTTAGACCATAGGCAAGCTTCAGAACGGCTGGAATCAGCAGCACGGTCTATGTTAAGATGTGTCCGGGGAAGTAGAAAATGAGAATGGGTATGTGAGAGTTGGAGGAAAAGGGTTAAATGGGAACCAGGAGGCCATCACACCCCTCGTCAGAAGGGAGAAGATAGCCAGGCTGGGGCTGAAGCAGGACAACTATTAAAGAGGCCAAAGTGTCAGAGAGGAGAAAGCAAAGAAGGAGAGAGAATCAGCAAGAGAGCTGGAACAGGGAGCCAGCTAAGGGTTCAACAACAGCCTAATGCTCCGAGAATTCCACAAGCAAACGAGTGTTCCCCGGGACAGTCACCTCTGGGAGCCCAGCTCAAGTTCATCCAAGGGTCCCACGTGGAGCAAGTTAGATCACCCGCTGGTAAACAGTCACTGTAATCACAACCCACAATTGTGATGGAGACCAACCGGGCTGCTGGTTGCCTCAGCTCCACTCCCAGCCGGAGAAAAGTAACAGAGAGGTTGGAGGGGCTGAGCAGAGAACTGGAAAGGTTTCAAACTCATGTGATGGACTGTGCTGGGCCAGACCACACCCAGGGGGCGGGGGCACCTGGAAGGAAGCCTCCTGGTCCTTCCTGGGGATTCAGACTTTATCTAACCATCTTCCCCAGAATCTAGGATTCTTTCTGAAGTCTCTGCATGAGGAAGCTCTCTATTCACTGCTTAGAAGAGCACAAGTGTCCAGGACAGTAAAATGCCTTCTCTCATGTCAAGTACTTATAATTGTCTCCAAGAAATAGACGGGACTTTACTACTAAGAAAGGCCTGACAAAACATGACTCTGGGGTGGTGGTGGACATTTAGAACCATTTATCCAACTTCCTCAATGAATCTGACACCATACACTATCACATATTATTATCCCTTTGATGTTTATTTCGCAACTTCTCAACTATGTTATAAGTCCCCTTAGGAATAAGGGCTGTACCCCAATTACTTAGTACTCAGTAAATATTTGTTGATGATGGTAATGACTGACCTAATAGCAGCTAATATATTTTTACTTTATTCACATATATAATACACAGGTCCTGCCAAAAAGGCCTATTCAGCAGTTCTGGTACCTACACTGCAAATACACACACGTCTCTTAAAATAATTTTCACATAGTAGGGTATGGGAATATATAGTAAGTGCTTAATATAAATGCTTACTGCCTGCCTGTCTGACTATGGAATGAGATAGTCACTCCCTGCCTTTCTGCTCTTTGCACCCCAAGGTCAAGGTCCGTCTTGTTGAAGACTTCCACCCCACTTCCTCTATGTAACCAGGGTGACCCAAACCAAGCCAAAAGATGATACAATGTTTTCTGATTTGGGCTTAATGGGAAAATCCAGCTTCTTAATTCACCACTGAGAATTCTTAAATCTTCATTTCCAACACAGACCTCAGAAGTGTTAGGCTTTTTTTCTAAGTAGTTAAATTCTTGTTGCAGGCTCTTGGGCATTTATTTGTTATTGCTGGTGGGCTGTTTGTTGTTTTTGTTTTTTTTTAAAGAACACACAGCAGCAAAGCTCTGGAATCAGTCCCCTCTCTTCTCTCCCCAAAACAAACACTGGAAAAGTACCATTAGGTTAGACCCCCACCTCAGTGCTCAACAACGCCTAGGAATCTGGATGGGAGTATCAACTAGGAGGAGACTGGGCTCTGTATGCAAATAGGTGTGTGTCTGTCTGTGGTTGGGAAGGACACCCACATTCCCACCCAAAGCCAGCTGAGCTGAAAGAAGGAAAGAGCTAAGAAATCATGGCCAAGCCAAGCTTTTTAATACATAAAATCTGCCTCAAAGCTGAGGTGCTCCCTTTTAACTGGTTAAGTGGTCCTCTCTGTTCAGTGTGTACCCGATTCAATATCCTGTCCTTTGTCTTCTAAAGAAATGGACTCCAGACTTCATTTCCACCTGTACAAGGTAGATTCAAATCAACATGGACTTCCCCTTTTCACTAATTCTCCAAGACGCTGCCCACAAATTCAAAGAATGTCAAGAATCAACAGATATGCAGCTCTATCCTGCCCTCCCCCCCCAGAACTTAGTTATGAACATCTGTTGTTTACAAGGGCTCAGGCTGAGAGCTGCCAGACTTGTTCAGCAAGCTCTACTTTAACACAGAGGCTGCCAGGGAAGAGACATCTGAATTGGATGCTAGGATGCCCCAGTCAGACTGCTTAGGCAGAAATGGCAAACTGCTTAGCATCTACTACCAAGGATAATCCTGGGGGGTTCGAGGCATTTCCTAATCCTAGCCCTTGATCCAGCTGTGCTCAGAATACATTAAGGAAAAGGTCTCTGAATTGGTCCTTCCAGCATTTAAACCAGAAGGTGTGATTTTTTTTTTTTGGAGGGGGGCGGGACAGGATGTTGAAGACTAGGTGATAGTTGTGACATAACTGGTGAAAAAGATTTTATTTTGGATCTGTCTGAAAATTCTTTTCCTCATTTTCCCAAAGCTTCTCAGATGGTCACCAACTCCTTAGAAATGCACACATTACGAGTGTTGTCCTCAACACCCCCCATCACCCTGCATGTAATATAATGTAAGATCAAATTTTTTTGCTACAGTCTCTGACTGAACTCTGAAAACTTGGATGAATTCTATGCTTAAGTCCTTATTCCTGTCTGATCCTGGGGATCATTTCTGATGGAAAAATATTTATATCCCCTTTAAATTTTCCTTGATTGAAATGATCTTGATTCCAACTAACCTTCAATACACCCTCCTTCCTTTTTGTGATTTTCTATGCATATCATTCATATTTTTTAAAAATTCCTGTGTCTCTGTTACATCAATTGCCTTAAATCCCTTTTAATTTTAACATCCTTAAAAAGAAAAGATCAAGTCCTTCCCTACTTTCTAAACCCAATACAACTAAACACCTACTACTAATAAAGCTACTAATAAAGACTACACAGCTCTTGCTTTTAAAGAACAAGGTCGAGGTTAATTCATTTAACTGGCTGTAAATTATTGGGAATTGAAGATCCTACAGCCTACTTACATTCAATCCAGTTATTTGCTCCCACACCCTATCTCTTCCTAAAGGAAGACTCATGGAATGATTTAGGTTAACAAGAACTGTGAAGACATATATTGAAGACCCTTCTGGCAAATCTTCTCCCTGGCATTCTCCTCACCAAGGCCCGGAAGATTTGTTTCTGTGCCTTGGCAAGCTGAAAGACTGAAATGAAGTCTACTAACATTCCAGGGCAAAAGGATTCCACTAACTACCTAACCTCATACTCATTTTTCTTGAAAACAGACTGTGTTCCCAACTCATTTTCTATCATCCCACATGCCAAAAGAAAATATCTAAATAGCTTTGGGGGGGGGGGGGAAGAATGATAATATTGGAAAACAAAACAAAACAAAAAATGCTAACACATACTCTGCAGAGAGAAATGCATGCCTTGCATTTGCCTCTGGCTTTCTATAAAGGTTCCATGTGCTGAGGAAAGGTTGTGTGGGACAGATATTCTTTCACTCTCCTAGGTTGCATTGAGGACCTGTTAGCCTCCACTTCGTGATTTTATAGGAACATAATAACTTGGTAATTAGGAGTAACTACTGGCTACATGAGGACAAGGAAAGGAGAGGGTAATTATCTGACAAATTTCCTACCTTTAAGTGTTATGAGTGTAAAAATTTCAGAGTGATATGGGAGCCTACATTGAGCAACATGGCACCTCATAGCATAACTATCCAGGGATGGGAGGAAGCTTAAAATTACCAGGTATTTATAGGGCAGTGCCCATACAATTCCAGGAGGAGTCCCATGGCTCTCATCGTGTCCTGTGCAATGGAGCAGTACTTCGAAGGCCAGGAGAATGGGTTAAGGTCACCAAGTACAACAGCCCAAATCAGACCTCAGGGTGAAGAAGGGGCCAGTACTCTGGTTCAGGGCCAACTCCCCCTGAAGAAGAAAATGACAGTGACTTGGAGTGGCTGGAGAGGAAGCTGTGACTACACTGCCCATGGCTGCTAGATGAATTCTTGGGTCCCTCAGCACTACTTGCCTGAGAGGCCCTTCACGCTTCCAGATTCATGTCTACCCTGTTCTACCTCATTTATATCTGAGGAGCCTTCCCAACTCTCCAACAGCTAGGAGCAGGCCCCAACAGGATCCCTGGGACTCGGAACTTGCCTAGGAGACACTCTGTACTCTTCGATCTGGGCCAAGCCAGTTAAGTCACCTTGTTACAGGACCTTTACTTTGTGCCTGAGTGAAGGCGTCTTAGAACAGGGAGAGGGGAAGTAAGTCCTTGCTCAGTGCCAGATGCTGTATCTGGAGGAACCTTCCCCGAGGAAAGCAATGATTCCAAACGTGTCCAAAACAGAGAGCTGACACATTGTCCCAAGAAGTCAAGGGTTCTCCCAGAAGCCACGTGTTGCTGCCTAGTTCCCTATGTGGTGTCACCCCAGACTTGAGGGGAATTTTCTAGCCCTCCACCCCTCTCCTATTTTGCAATCACAGCTGTAGTGTACTCCCTAGGCTGACAGGTTTTGTGCTTTTCAGTCATAAGCCCGTCCAGTGTGGTTGATGAGAGAAGGAAGCACACCAGTGGTGGTACAAAGTGACAGGACAGAATGTGCCCATTCATTTGGATGGAACAAGACCAAGAGCCTGGGATTTTCAAGAATCCCCTTTCAACAGTACGCACATCCTCCCAGTGAGGGGGGGGGAGTCAACCGGCACACCAGATTCTTGAACTTCCCCATTTCTCCCCCTCCCCGCTAGCACTCCCAAATGAGCTTACACTCCAGGAAAACCTTTCTAAACCACCACTGATTGGAATTTTAATGAAAATAGCACATTCACAACACTATTCTGTTTGTTAGGCCTCTCTACCTCCCAATAGGTCAAATGCCACAGATGACACAAAAGCATCTTGCCTCCTTCTGTGAGCTCTCTCACACTCTCCCTCTCTTCTGTTTTCTCTCTCAGGTGTCCTCTCTCCTCTCTCCCACATCTTCTTTTCTCTTGTTTTCTCTCTCTCTCTCTCTTCCCCCTCCCCGCCTCTCCACCTCATTCACTCATTCACTCTGTTCTCGCTGTGAATTCACAACTATCTATTGGGACACTCCCATTTAGAAGTCCTGCTGCTGCCTTAAACTCAACATTTCTAAAATCCAATTCACCCTCCTCCTTCTACCCTTAAACCTGCTACTCTTCCTGAACTACCTATTCTATTAATGACACCAAAATTCTTCTAATCACCCAGACCTGAAAGCTTGGAATCATTTTTCACCCTTTCCGTCATCTCCATACCTGTGTTTTCCATTTTGTCTTTCTATCTTCAGTGCCCATCACAGAGCATTGGTTATACATGGCAGGTGCTTAAAAATCTTGTTGTTGAATACAGTAAGTCATTAGGTTCTACAGATTCTCATTCTACAACATCTTCTTGTTTGTTCCTTCTTTTCCATTACCATTGTCACCATCCTAATCTAGGCTCTCTTCCCCTCACACTCGGCTTTTCAAAACAGCCTCTTCAGAGACTGGTCTCCTCACCTCTGGGCTCTACAGCCTTCAAAGCCATGTGATTCAGTAAAACAAAATGCTTCCTTATTGGCTCTTCTCAAAGTGAGAGCCCCTCCACCTCACATGCAGATGTCAAAATCACAAAAGAATCCTTAAAAGATGCAATGAAAGAATCTTGACTGATGATCTTCTAATTATTAATACCCTGTGAGGTATATGAAATGGAGGCATGCTCACCAAAAGTGTTTACCACTGGCATGGAGAATGCATAGTTCCAAGTCCTAATGGAATACCCTAAAGACTGTGAGGACTTCCAAATGTGCCTGATTGGGGATGATATTGCGCTGACTGAATCAAGCCCCTGAACAGTGCAGAGCTACCATGAGGTCCATAACCATTCAAAAGAGTTTGGAGGAAGCAGAGATCTTCTCCTTCCTCCTGAAATTATCCTCCAATTTATCCTGCCCATTATTCATTTGTTTGTTCACAGTCGTTTGCATGTTGCCTCCCTCATTAGTATGTGAGCTCCTTGAGAGCAGAAACTGTTTTCTACCTTTCTTTGTATCTTCAGCGCTTAACCTAGTGCCTGGTACACAGTAGGTACTTAATAAATGTTAGCTGACTGACTAAAAAAAGCAAATGAATAAAAAAAATGCCTATTGTCCAGACTATGATAAGCAGTTGGATGGACAGCCCATAAAGCTAGTTTATCAGTACACATACCTTAGATAAACACTGCATATGGACAAGAAGTGCGTCCAGATTTGGACCACAGTTCACTGTGGTGTGGTGTAGAGTGGGTAGGAAGCCAAAGAAACACAATCCCAATTGGGGGAAATGGTTTATTCTGCTTGGCCTTAGAGGAGAGAACTAAGAGTAGTGATGACTTCATGGGTTCCTTCCACCTCTGAAATCCTCTAATTCCAGAGAGTACATACATCAATGAGACCACATATATAATGAAGTACCTACCTGACTGGATTGGGGTGAGGAAAGTCTTTTAAGAACCCTAAAACATAATATAAATGTGAGTTATTACTATTATCTGAGCATGACTATGCTCAGCCCAATTTGTTTAGTAATGGTACCCGGAACATGATTTATATTTCCCCACTTTTCAAACGATCACAAATGTCAAGTCACGTCATTTAGCCCAAGTCTCTCATTTTATAGATGAGATCCAGAGAAAAGGGCCCAGGACAAAGCTTTGGAGGACACCTACAGTTAGAGGACATAACAAGGATGAAAGTCATGCAAAAAAGTCTGAGGAGAAACAGTCAAATAGGTAGGAGAGAAACCAGAGTCACAAACAGGGAATGGGGCCATCGGTATCAAAGGCTGCAGAGAGGTCAAGAAGGATGAGGACTGAGAAAAGGCCATTGGATCTGGCAATGAAAACAGCACTGGTAGCGCTGGAGAGAGCAGTTCCAGTTGAGTGATGAGGTCATAAGCCAAATTGCAGAGGGTTTAGATAGGGGTCAGAGGCAAGAAAATGTAGGCACCAAGTGTACAAGACCTTCTCAAGGAGCTAAATTGAGAAGGAAAGGCGAATTACAGAATGCTGGCTGGCCTCTAGGCATGCCTGGAATGTCCTTTCTCCCCCCAGTCTCTCTCCCCACCTTCCCCATCTCCTGAAATCCTACCCATCTTCAAGGCCCAGCCCAAAGCTGACCACTTCCATCAAGTATTTTCTGGCCAGTCCAGCTGGAAGTTAATTGCTATGTCCTCTGAAATCCTACAGTACTTATTTTCTATTCCACAACTGACTATGTCCTGCTTTGTACTGTGGTTATTTTCCTGTGTACACATCTCACTTCTCAACTGTATGGAGTTAGGAGCAGTGCAATCTAGAGAGACCAAGGTTTGAATACTGCCTCTCTAAAACTTACTAAAGGCAGCCAGATGGTGCAGTGAATAGAGAGCCAGGCCTGAAGTAAGGAAGACTCATCTTTCTGAATTCAAATATGGCCTCATACACTTCCTAGCTGTGTGACCCTGGGCAAGTCACTTCATCCTGTTTGCCTCAGTTTCCTCATCTGTAAAATGAGCTGGAGAAGGAAATGGCAAACCACTGCAGTATCTTTGCCAAGAAAACCTAAACGGTATTACAGAGTCAGGTATGACTGAAAAAACAACCAAACAACAAAAAACTTACTAATTCAATAGGCATGAACAAGTCACTTAAATAATTTTCTTCGTCTGTAAAAGGGGATAACTTCTTATAGTATATACTGCAGGGGAATGTGAATAAGGAATGAGAAAATGAATGTAAAGCACTTCACAAACCCTATGGTGCTTTATAAATTTCTGCTATTTTTCTTATTTCTCTGTTTTCCTCGAGGATGGGGATGATGGCTCATACTTAGTATAAATGCCTTGCACCAGGGGTGCTAATTAACTGTTGATGACGACGATGATGGAGGTGTACTTAATGGGTTACAAACCAGCACAAAAGAATAGCAAGAGCCACAGAAGGGACAAGATAGCAGGAATATTCCTTTAAAAAAATCAAGAAAAAGGAGGGTAATGAGCTATTAAAAGTAGGGGATCAAAATCAAGCAAGAGACCACCAAAAGGTAATTTGCAGCAGAAAAAATACAGTGCAGCATCAATTAAAGCCCTGCTGGGCAATATTAACACAGATCCTACTTTAAAGAGGCAATCAAAGCCTCAGAATGAAAGAGGAAAATGTTTCTGCTCCTCCAGCAGCCCAATGTAAATGCAATCACATCTTCATGGTGAGGGTTTTCTACCATCATTTAATAGGCCATCTCTTTTTTAGAAATTAATCTGGGAGGATAGAAATCTAGTCATCTATCCAGTCAGGATGACAGACAACAAAAGACTGTTGTGCCACAGGTCGAGGGGCCAGGGGAAGCCACCATCTATAGCTTTACCGAGGGCCAATAAGAAGACCCATCGACAACAAAGCTGGCAACACCTTATAAATAAGGGGTTTCAGAAAGGAATGAGAGGGAGAGGAGAAGAGAGGGTAGGGATGGTGCAATGGACATCAAGCTATGGGGGTTTCTAACGAGGATGTTGTAACCAAGCTCTGTGTGGGAGAGGACAAAAGGTGAGCTGGATCAAAGCAGAGTAGGGAGGAAGCCCCAAGGTGACCGGGTAATAGCTTCCCAGAGGGAGAAGTTTTCCAAGAAAAGAGGGAAAAGGCAGTTCAGCGGCATATGCCCTCAAATGCAGCCACTCAGGAGCTTTAATGAAACACCCAGCCTAACCCAATATGTGCGGCTGAAACCCAGCCAGGATGAGAAACGGTTTTCGCAGAGGGTGGGGCAGATCCATATGGACTGACTTTGGCCCTGGCAGGCAGCTGCTCTATCCCAAGGGCGAATAGTCTCCATCTCCCCTCGATATGCCTGCCCAGGGCTGCTGCTCCTGATGGCACAATGGGAATGCTCACAGCCTTGCTGGGCCAGCAGCTGCTACAGCTCTGGAAAAAGGTAGTGGGTGCCCATGGGGAGCTTCTGGGTGAACTTTGTGAAAGACATGAACCAGAGTTCTACAAGGTGGGCAGCCACTGATGCCTTGCAGTCTGCTTCATCTGAGGGAAAGTCAACACTGACAAGGTCTTAGAGTTGCTTTAGAATAAGTGGGTTCCAGGGGACATGCTGGAAAGGGAGGGACTAGAAAACTGCTTTGCCTCTCCACTGTGACATGATGCCCTCTCTTTCCACTCCCCAAAGGCTGATGCTTTCCTCCAGACCTCACAGATCTAGAACTAGATCTAACTGGAAAGGAACTCAAAGATTGTCAGACTTAGTCCCTGTCTACAGACCCCAGCTTTCTACACATCCTTATCTACACGGAAAGATTAAAGAACTCAGGGTGGGAAGGAACCAGAGGACATTATCCTCTCCTCTTCATCAGCTTTCTGTAACTCTGAAGCACCTAGGCAAAAAGGAAGCACCATTGGCACGCAGGCATTTGCTCCTGCTTTTTCCATGGGACTCCAGTCCTGCCAGGCTCCCCTTGAAAACTGTACTTGGTGCCATCTCAGTCCTAGCAGCTCCAGGCCATCAGTAAATCAACCAATAAGTATTTATTAAGTGCCTGTTGTGTACTGGGCACTATGCTAAGCTCTGGAAAATAAATATAAAGTGAGATTGTCCAGGCCTCAAGGAGCATCCATTCTATTGGAGGGGTATGTTCAATACGTTCAGAGATAAAGAAATACAAAAGACAGACAAAAGAATTGAAAAGTAGTTTCCTAGACCCTCTCTTTCCAGTGTACCCTCAGGAACCCCATTACTCTAAAATGGGCCTATGATCTTGTCAGTGTTAATATTCCTTCACAGCATACAGATTATAACCCATCCGTGTCTGCCCACCTCGTGGAACTCTTCTCCATGAAGAGAACGCCCAATGTACTGGAGGTCTTTCTTGTTTTCTCAGCATATTGCAAGGATACCAATGAAGCATGTGGGGTCTCTACTGGTGGCCCCCACCACTACCACATGACTAGCCACCTGTATCTCTGATGGCATCCTTTACATCACTTCCAGTTCCTAATTCCTTCTTTGTAACATGTAACATCCTGCTCACTCCCTCCATGCACCTCTCTGCTGCCCATTGGGTGATCTTCAATTTTGGAGACAGTGGTGTTCCATGACTCAGAACCATACACAAATGGCAGAAGAATGATGGTCTCACAAGGATGGGGCCTTATCTCAGGGAGAAGCTTCAGGTCATTAAAAGCTCTTTCCCATTTTCCAAAAGCAATCCAGCCCACTTTCTTCCTTTTAGTCAATTCTGGACCTACTTCACTATCCACTGGCAGCGTCACTCCAAGGGAATTGCCCACAGTCACACAGCTAGCAAGTGTCTAAGGCAAGATTCTGACCCTGGTCTTCCTGACTCCAATCCCTACATTGTATTATACTACTATGTAATTTACTTAACCTCTCAGGGCCTCAGTTTCCTTATCTGTTAAATGAGGATAATAAAATAACCCACTTCACAAGGTTGTTATCAAGATCAAGTGAGCTAGTGAATATAATGTGCTTTGCAAGGTTTAAAGCCTTATATAAATCTCAGCTATTAACATCTTCACCATTGTTATCATCATCATTATCATCTGAGGCATCCCTCCATCCCTACCCATTCTCTGGCCCATTCACTCGTCTTCCTTCGAAGTCTTGACAAAACAGCAGGTGACCAGCTCAATGATACACTACTCCCTACTTTTTGTACGCCTCACCCCCTTGTACTATCACTACATAGTGCACAAACACCAGCCCTGGGTAATTAACCTCCCTTCCACATCCCCCAGCCACTTCAGGAAAACAGAGTTAGAATTGAGAGAGACCTTAGAAGTCACCTAATCTAAACCCCATCATTTTACAGGTGAGGAAACTGAGCCCAGAGAAGTTAAGCAACTTGCCCAAAGTCAAACAGCCAATAAGTGGCAGCACTGGGATTTGAACCTAGATTCTTTGGTTCCTGATTCACTGGTTTTTCTGCTCTACTCACTTCCTCTTTGGCTGCTGCTTCTTGTCTCCTACTCAGGTACTGCTGAAAGCTGCTTGAGAAAACTACACAACCAGCTTCTCTATAAATGTGTGTTACTTATCAATTGGGCCCTTGCTATCATTTAATTCTTCATTGATCAACTATCTCTTATACCACCACTTTGGCTATTCCAAATCTTCTTTTCCTATGCTCCTGACATTAATACTATTATCATTACAATGATAGTGATAATAACTAGCATTTATATACCACTTTCAGGTTGCAGAGCACTTTATAAATATTATCTCATTTTATCCTCACAACAGTCCTGGGTGGCTATTTTTACCCTCATTTTAGAGATGAGGATACTAATGCAGACAGAGTAACTGATTCGCCCTGGGTCACTAAGTGTCAAAGTCTGGATCTGAACTCAGGTCTTCATGATTTCAGATCCAGCACTCTATCTACTATGCCATCTAGTACCTCATCTTCTTCCCCTCAGCAAAAGATGTTATCTCCTACTTTACTGATAAAACAAAGGCCATCTGCCATGAGGTCTTATCCCCTGTTCCATACCTCAAAACCAGGCTACATTATCCCCTAGTCCTTCATCCCCTGCTCCTATCTCTGAGGAAGGTGCTACCTTTGTCCTTGCAGAAACCAGCTCCTCCACTTGGGCTCTTGATCCCATGCCCCTCAACATCTCCAAAAGCTTCTGCCTTTGATTATTTCCTCTCCCTCTCAACGTCGACCTCCACCTCTCCGCTAGCTCTTTTCCCTAATGTCCACAAACATGTCCACGCCTCCTCCCCTCCATAAAAACCCTTTCATGTCACGCTTGGCCCTTCAAAAGGCCATCTTCTAGCTCACCTATTTCACAGCCATCCTCCTAGAAAAAACTGTCTACATGTGCTGCTTCCATTTCCTCATCTCCCACTCGATTCTCAACCCTTTCACTATGGCTTTTGACCCAGCTGCTTGACTAAAACTATGCTCTAAAGGCTCCCAATGATCTCTTAACAGTTAAATCTGCTGGCTTCTTCTCAGTCCTTATCCTACTTGACCTCCCTCTTCCTACAGGCCTTTTCTTCCCCTTGACCTCTATGGCACTACTTTCTCCTAATTCTCCTTGGACCAACCTGACCACTCCTTAATCTTTAGACCATCAGTCATCTTCTTCCCTTTAAAAGTGGGTGTTTCCTCCCTCAAGTCTTTGTCCTTGTCCCTCTTCTCTACATTCTCTTGCCAAGGTAGCCATTCTCATGGGTGGATTATCATCCCATGGCCATGGCAGATCACTCTGAAATCCAGTCCTAATTTCCTTCCTGAACTCCAGTTCCATATAACCAACTGCTTGGTTTTACCGAAGTTTGAAGCTATCAAAGCTTAAAACTGAGCTATGATTTTTTAACCTATTAAAGCTTTGAACTGCACTAAAACTTTTGGGACAGACTGATTGGCTGATAAAAGTGCAGTTTAATAGCATGCCTTATCACTGAGTAAATATCCATTCCCTCTCTTTGGAGAACACACCCTCATTGCTGAGATTTCAAGTAGGGGAGTTCATTCATGGTAACCCCTCAAAGATGGGCACACATGAGGAGAGGCAGCAATAGTACATTAACTATTAGGACCATAAAGTTACCACTTTCTATTCCTATAGCACTTCACAGCTTACAAAGTGCTTTACAGATATTATCTCTTTTGATCCTCCAAACAATCTTTGTTAGGCAGGCAGGCAAAGCAGTATGATCTCCCCTTTAGAGAGGAATTAAGAAGCACTTAGTAAACAATTCCTATGTGCCACGCATGGTGCTAAAAGAAGGAAACCAGGTCAGAGAATTCAAGTGACTTGTCCCCAGCTGTATAGCCAGCATCAGATTTCATAATGAACCCAAATCCTTCTGCTCCCAAGGCCAGGATACTCTACCCTGATTATATAAGATGTCAACATAGGAAACCTGGGTTCTAGTTCCAACACTATCACTAAATAGTTATGGGAGCTTGAGCAACCAAGGTCACCCTTTGTGCCTGAGCTTCTCCATCTTATAGAATGAAAACATTAGAATACATGATCCTCATGGTCTCTTTCGGCTCAAAAATTTGCTGATTCTGTTTCTATATCTGTAAAGTAACACGGCTAAACTATGGGAACTCTAAATGTTCTTCCACCTCTAAAACATTCTACGCATCTATGAGAGCCACTCAAATAAAGGAAAGGTATGCTCTGAAAACAGATATGTAAAACTCAAATTTTTATTATAAATCCAGTAATAAATCTCTGTAATTAAATGAATACTATTTTAAATCCTTTTGTACAATGGATTAGAGAATCTCAGAGCTGGAAAGGAAGGCAAAGGTCATTTAGTTCAATCTGTATTGAGAACTACCTCCATATTTACCAAAATTTGCCACAGATAATTACTCCCTAACTGATCACTTATGAAAAAGCTAACTTTACCTATATCAGATTTGCTAAAACCAAAAAACAAACCCAGGGTAAATTATGGTGAAGAGATCCTGATGTGATAATATCTGGAGAAAATGCTCAGATTAACTCTGTCAGGGTTGTCATACTGCTTCATCCAACCTGGATCCCGGATTCAGAGGTGGTATTCAAGAAATAAAGGGCTCTTTGTCTCCTCTATATTACTAATTTGGAAGAAACATTGAAGGCAAAAAACATGGCAGATAACATATACCAAGCACAAACGGCTGGACACTGCATCATTCTTACAACTCATAATTTATTTTGATTTATTCAGGATGACAGGTTGAATATAAGACTGCCCTGAAAAAGTACCTAAGCACTTTTCTATGCTGAACTAATCATCTGAAAGAATCATGGGTCAACAAACTCAGCCTCCCCAGGAGATTCCAAAATTAAAAACTAAGAAACACTTTACTTGAACTGCTGGTCCTTGGTGCTCCGAGTCTTGGCCAGGAAGCGCTCTGCAAGCTTCTCCAAGTTTCGGGAGTAGTCCATCTCAATTTCAGCCTTCTTTCGGAAGAAGTCCTGAAGATCTTGCAACAGCTGTACTCGTAGCTCACACTGTTGGTCTAAACATTTCATCTGTTCCGTGAGTTGGGCACGGATCTCTGAAATGCAAACAGGTGAACAAGGTTAGATTAAGAACCTCAAATAACCCAACATGACCAAAACTGAACTCATCATCCTTAACCCTCATAAACCTATCCATCCAAGCCTGCCCCTATTCACTGATGGCACCACCACTTCCAGGGCACCCAGACTCAAAATCTTGATGGTGCCTTTCATCTTTTCTTCCTTCTCACCATGCCCCCCTATATCCAATCAGTTGCTAGAGCTTGTTGATTGTACCTTCACATGTACTAGATCTATCTTCTTTCCACTCATACTGTCACCATCCTATCTCAAGCCCTTTCTTAGACTATTTATAATATCTTTCTAATTGGTCTTTCCACTTCCAGCCTCCCCCTTCCAAATTATTCTTTACATGGCTACCAAAAGCATCTTCCAAAGGTACAAGTATGACTTTTCCAGCCCTGTTCCCTATTATTCCTTTTTTCCACACTCGAGGTTCTGGATAAAGTGCACAGCTAGCCATTCACTAAACTCAATATGTTTCTAAACACCTGCTTCCATGCAATCAAACCAGATGACCCCTCTCCCACCCCCACAACTATACCCAAAATACATAGCCTCCTCATCTCTACCTTTCAGATGCCTTGTATTTCTTTGAGGTTCAGTTCAGGCCCTACTTCTCCTCCATTTAGCCTTGCCTTTCCTCTGCTCCCTCAGAACAAAATATCTTTGAGGGCAGGAATGATATAATTTTTATCTTTTTATCCCCAAGGCCCAGCACATTACCACACCATGGAAGACCCTTAATAAATGTTTACTGAATTGGAAGAGTTCCCATTCCCCCCCCCCCCAGGGAGGATAAAAGTAATTAACGTAAGAAGCAAATTCTCCATCATCCCATCTTAGCTACCCAGAAGTTCTAGGATATGGAAAACCTCCAAAAAGACCATTCCCTGTTTCAGGGCACCATTTAATGTAGTAGACTAAAAGGCATGCTTAATAAAAGCCAGAAGGATCAACTTTGTAGACATTGTCTTAATGAGACATCGGCTTAATACCTTTCTCTTCACCCACTTGAGAGAGAGTTAAAGGGATTCACAGAATCACTGAAGACCATCTCAGCCAACCCCTTCATTTTCTACAGGAGGAAATTGGGGCCCAGGGAGGCAAAAGTGATCAGTTATAGCCACAGAGCTGTTTGACTGAGACATAGAAAGGAGAAGATTTGACCAAGATAATACAGAGATACAACTAAGAATAAGTGAAATTTGGAGATAGGACGGTATAATAAAAAACTGGAACTAGAGTCAAAGCCATGTGTTCAAATTCCACCTCAGACAACTACAACTTATGCCACCTTGGTTGAGTCATTTGATTTCCCTAAGCCCAACTTCCTCAGCAATCAAAAAGGGGGTGAGATGGGTTGATGGCTTCTAGAGTTCCTTCCAGCTCAAGATCTCAGATACTTTGAAAACTGATCCTCGAATCAAGCATGCTGGTCCACTGCTTTATCTGTGAACCAAACTCATACACTATTTCCAGGGTCTTTGAAGAAATGTCAAGTCACTAAGTTCAAAAGGGATAGTGTTTATGCAGTGGCAAAATCCCTACTGCCTCCTTCCCACTGATGCCTCCTTCCTTCCACTATGTCAGGCCTAGGCAAATGGCTAGGTGAAGGCACAGCTGGCAAGACCTCTCTGACCATCTTTAGACAGAACAGGCAAACAATCTCTCCTGATCTGAAATACTGGTGACTCCAGATGCCTCCCAATCTGCCTACCATCCTGACTTGCTGCCTGAGCAGGGCTGAAAATCCCTCACTGTCAGAGAAGTCAATCACATCTAAGTGTGGCAGGCAGATCTGGCACCTCCAGGAAGGTGGGCACTGCCAAAGCCAGACTGCTTGCTTTCCAGCTTACAGAAGGACTGCTGAGCTGTACAATGCAGCATCCAATTTCTCCCTCCCTTTCTTCGCCCCACCTCAGAGACTGCAGCCTTTATCTTCTCCATCTTTCCCTGGGTAGCCATCCCCATTATCTTTACCAGGGATCCCTTGGGCCCTATTAGGAGGTGGAAGGAGTTGCCCATTCCTAAGGAAAACAACCAATGAGGGCCCATTCTTTGCTTTTCCCTATGGGCTCTCCAAGTTTCTTTCCATGTATTTCTGTTGCCTCAACTCTGGAACTGTATTGCCTCTGCACTGATAAGTCATTTGAGGACAAGAACTGTGTATGCATGGAGAGCCTAGGCTTCATGGGGGCTGGTGGGGAATGGGAGGCAAATCTAGGATCAGAGTCAAATGATGACTGAGGTGCCTTCTATGGAGCAACAAGGTGAGGGCAGAAAGCACCCATTTGGCACTGTTGTGGGGCAAGGGCCCCAAATCTGACTCATTCTGGGTTTTCATAGCTACCTAACCATTTTCCTCCCTTCCTCTCTCCCCTTGGAGCTGCCAGTGCCAATTGGCCCCAAAATGACCCTGTCTGAACGGAAACTGAGCCCCAAGGTACTCCTTCTTGGAGTGCTTTCCCTACTACTGCCTTCGCCACTCATTAAAAGGGCTCATCCCCTCTGTTCTAGTCTTAGCCTAGGAATACACAGCCCAGAGAGGATGCCCCTGGGCGTACCAGAAAATTTCCTGGAGCCCTCAGACCAGTTTTTCCAGGGGTCTGAAGTGGAGTGGCAAGAGGGGAGGAATGGAGACAGTAACGAGCAATATTTCAGCTGCTATTTCCTTCAACCTGCCATGCCCGGCCCTTCTCACGGTACAGCAGGATAGATGACCAGCTCAGGTCAGCTTTCACCATCCTGCAGCTGCAGGGCTAGGGAAGATAGGACCCCTGGATATTTCTCTTCACTCTACCACTAGCTTGAGGTGGGTCAGACCAAGAGGCAGGCAGCAGACCAGCCTCCTTTAGTAAAGCCCTTTTGTCTGCATGGGTGTGTGTGCATATGTGTGTGTACATATAGGCATGTGTGTGTACATGTGTGTGTATCTGTGTGGCTGTGGGGGAAAGCTAGTCAAAGGTCATGTGAGGGGCCCTAATGTGCCCAGGGATTCCTAAACTTCTTAAAGGCAACAGCCCTGCCTAGTAACAATATGTTCCAAGAGACACCTGTTCCTCTCCTGTAGATTAACGAGAAGTTGGCAGTAACCCATCAGCTGAACCAGCTGTGGACTTGGGGCGGGGAGGGGGGAGACGGTCAGCAATAAGTATTCCCTGCTGTCACTTAAGAGTTGCCAGTTAAAATAGGAAACTGAGACTCTTTAGGCTGAAACAGTTCCCTGGTCACTTAGTCAGCAGACTAGCAGGTGGCATTAGCTAGCTGGGCAGCAGGCTACATAATGTGCAGGACTATCAGAACTCTCTAATTCATTGGTGATGCTTAAGATTTTGCCCCCCCTAGCAGGGGAAGGTGAGAGGAACAAGCTGTCTGGGGAGGGTATAGTCTAATGTTCTCATTCTCTGAGATGGAGAAGCTCAGGCACAAAGAATGACCCTGCCTGCTCAAGATCCCATAACTACGTAGTGATAGTGATGGAACTACATACCAGCTAGGTTAATATCCATAATGCCAGGCCACTAGACAGAGAATTTAGAATTTCCAAATGGTGGGAAGATACTGCCACTGCCTTCCCCACTCATTGAAAGGGTATATTCCCTCTGTTCTAGTCTTAGCTAAAGAATAAGCAGCCCAGAGAGCATGCCCCTGGGTGCACTAGGAAATCTGGTGCCCTCAGACCCGTTTTTTCAGGGATCTGAAGTGAAGGGGAGGCACTAGGGTGGGGGTGGGGTAAGGAAGATGGGGACAGTAATCAGCAGTA
Organism: Vombatus ursinus; assembly: GCF_900497805.2. NCBI lineage: Eukaryota > Metazoa > Chordata > Mammalia > Diprotodontia > Vombatidae > Vombatus > Vombatus ursinus. Next base: position 47,351,268 of record NW_020954576.1, read on the forward strand.
TTCCAGCTGCTACTTCCTTTGACCTCCCCTCCTCAAACAGCTGGTATAGTAGGGAAAGCGACCAGCTCAGGCCAGTTTTTACCATCCTGCAGCTGTAGGGCTGGGGAAGGCAGGACCTCTGGCTATTTCTCTCCATTCTCTCACTAGCTTGAGGTGGGCTGGGCCAAGGTCTTGATTAGCCAAGGGACTGTTTCTAGGAGAAGAGCAGTCTAGTGCTTTGAGATAACTGTATCCAGTCTCACTGGGCTGGCAATAGATAGGGAACTAAAGAAAACTGGATGCTGATGTAGCTGCCTTTCCTGGGGTAAACAACAATGATTGGGGAGTAATATCTCAAGAACTATAGCTCTCAACACTAGAATTGTGCCCCTTCTCAACTCCTCCCGTTTGGGGGCTAATTAGGGTTAGGTTTCAGCTGACCCACTGATTGATTCTGGAAGTCTCCTGTCTGAGCCTGTTGTCTGTGTCCACTTCCTAAAGCTACTCCAAAGGGTGGGTTTAGAGGAAGTAATTTTTTTTTAAATTAAATCATGTGAAAGACAGCCCTAGGTCATTCAACACTGGGTTAAAGGCAGGCAAAGTTAACTTCAAGAATTCTACCATCCCGCCAAGAAAAACTCAATAGACTAAAAGATTCAAGGCCGAATTCCACCTGTCCCTGGGAGATGTCTTGTCCCCCTCCTTCCGAAGGTCAGAGGCAGTAAGCCGCCCCTGCCATCTCCCTCAGAACACAAATATGTTCACTTCACACAAATCAAAATCTAGACCTTCTGGTTCCACTTGGTTGTATCAAGGCAGAAAGTAGCCTGAGCTCTGCCCAAGGCAGAATGTGCTGCCTCAGGATTTCATCTGCTGCAAAGAAAAACAATAAGAGGGGCAGAGGGAGGGGGGGAGGGTGCTGCATGGCAGACATGCCAACTCTCTGCCTCTGCACACAATAGGCCACTGAACACCAGCACACCCGGGCCTCATGCCCAAGCAGGAGGCAGCTCTACTCAGGGGAGGGGAGGGGAGGGGAGGGGAGGGGAGGGGAGGGACCACAGGGGTAGAGATGGGAGAGCAGAGAAGAAAAGAGGGGTTTGTCCAAGCTTAGAGGGATTCCCTTTAACTCCCCTCCTCTCCTTTCCCTTGCCTCAATCCACACAGTAGTTCATCTCATATAAGGTTTTTCCCAATCTAGTTCACAGCTGGGTAAGGCAGATTCCAGGGATCCATGATGTGCTTTTAGGTTCTGGTCTGCCCTTCTTATTGTATTTGGGGAAGTCAATCAGCTCATTAGAAAATCTAATCAGTTTCTAGGAGCAGCTATATCTCAGAGGAAGGCCTATATTCCCTCACCATTCACTAAACCAAGCCCAAAGGTGCCAGGAGAACCTAGAATGATATGTGGGTAAAATAGCCAAGAAAATAGTGATGATTCTGCCCTGAAGGTGACATGGGTACTTCTCCCTGTCCCAGGAATCCTGTGCAACCCAGGCTAGACCATTACACCTAAAATGACTCTTTAGAGGACAATGCCAATCTCGGTTATCTTTGCTTCAATTATTCCTTAAATTAGCAGAGTTAAGAGAACAGGCTCCAGCCTATGAAGCCCTTAATAAAAGGATTTGTTCTGTAAAACTCGGATTCAATCAAAAGGCCACACCGGAGGACCTAAAAGGGCCACATGTGGCCTTGAGGTCGCAGGTTCCCCACCCCTGTCAGGTAGACCTAAAACAAATTTAGAATCTTCTGCCTCTCCTTTCTCTCTCTTCCTTTTTTTTTTTTTAATAGACTTTTCCTGGAAGATGGCTTTCTTTTACAAAAACCACTCTGTGAAAAAGAAAAAGGCACAACTGTTTTTGAGAGGAGGAGGAAGATACTTGTGGACAAGAGCTAATCGGTAGTTAGTGTTTCATATAGATATTTAGGTCAAGACTGAAACTAGATTTGTTTTTGTTAGTTAGGAGGGAAATACCACAAAGGTAAGAAAATGGAGACCAAAAATAAGACAGGAAGCTATGGTTTCCATTTCTCTCTTTGTATGGGTGCACCTCAATTTCCAAATGCACTTGGGTATGCCTGAGACAAACTGAGGGAGCCAGGCAACACGCTTGGCTCTGCCATTAAGCTCTACTGGCTAATTAGCATAGTGAGTAATGTTCACTGGGCATCCTCCGTTCTGATCTGTGCTCACCAGATAGAGCTAGCACAGCATTCTGGAGAAATGTAATTCTAGGTTTGGCTAAGTATGAGTTACTAACCACACCCAGTTACGCCATTCCTTCTAGGGAAGAGACAGAAAAGGATAGAAAGGGAAACCAAATTTCTTCAGGACATTAACTATTAGGCAAAAATAAAGTCAGAGGTCCTAAAGACGGCCACTTGGACCAGACACTGACCTACAGCAAACAGGACAAGAGGCAAAGTAAAAGTTTTCTCCTTTACTTTCTGAACAAGTTCAAGAAAGAAACCTTCAGGTAGGCTGCTGCTTAACTCGGGGCAACCTCTTCCAGAGTCAGCTAGCAGCTCTCTCTTCCTTCATTTGAAATCTTCACGATTACACGTGGACCCCCTTCCCCACCTTTCTGAACACACTCTGCCAAATCCCAAACCTAGAAAGGGAAAAAGGAAATAAACGACTTTCTATTTCTTCTTTGTTTCTCTTTCAAATATCGGCACTATCTAAGCTTAGACAAACCACTCTTTTCTCTCTCTCTGTCTTTGTCTCCAAGTCCCACCATCTCAGCCTTTCTCCCCACCCCTCATCCCCAGAAGGTTGGGCTGTGTACCTCCTATGTTTTGTATATAGCACATCACCTTGTCTTTCAGTCAATGTTAATAAATGGTATAAATAAAAGATATCTATCTCTGATATCTCTACTAATAATAACAATCCAATGGATATTTTCTCACAAATCCAGCTTTGGCTGGTTTAAGTCTTTTTTAAAATACCTGCTGTCAATCAGTAATATAAGTAAAATTAAATCCCATTACCTTTCTAGTATCTGTCAAATCAGAACACAATCGAGGCCTTCAGCAGGCTTTACTTGCATATCTTTTACTAAGAGGGCTTATCTCTACTTTAATCTTTCCTCCACAGAACAGTTCCTAGGGAAGGAGAAGGTCAGAAGGAGCTGCCAAGTCAGGCCTCACTCCTTTCCATGGCAGGTTTCCCTTTGTACAGAACCTGCGGCCTCAGGCTTCCCATCTTGTATCTAGCAGTAACCACACAGAGATGGCTGCATCTGGAGTCAGGCTGGGCCTGGAATGCCTGCTCTGTCAGTTATTATTTATGTGACCTCAGGGCAAGTCACTCTTGTACCTCAATTTCCTCATCTGGGAAAAGAGGCGGGTGGACTAGTTTATCGGTACTGTCCTTCCTGGCTCTAAATCTTATGATCTACATTCTTATTTATGAATAATTCTTTCCTACCAAAAAAAAAACCAAACCCCACATTAAACTGCTAAGCATACTCTGCTAAACACACAGAGTCCTTTGCCTTTGTTTACAGGATAGTATCTTGACACTGGAAAGCCTAGTCAAAGCCCTTCATTTTAAAGAAAAAGAAATGGGACCAGAGAAGGGAAATAACTCACCCAAGTTATGTATATAGGGAATATATATATATATATACATACACACACACACATATATATATATGTATACACACACACACACACACACACACACGGAATATCAGGTCAGGGATCTGAACCCTGGTATTTAGAGCACCACTCCAACCAACCAATCAGTAAGGATCTGTAGTGCGCCTGACACGCTGTTCAGCTTTGGACAAGGAAAGCATCCTCCAAGGCATAAAAGCAAGGACCCACAAGTCCTGCCCTTAAGTGAGCCTCCTGTCTCTTCTGGGAGGCAAGAGTAACAGAAAATAATCTAAGAACATGACAGGGACTGCTCTGGACACTGACGCTGCCCTTTCAAGTCTGCAAAGCATTTGACTGACAAAGATTTCATCTGATCCCCAGATCAGGACTGTGGTGTAGACTGTACGTCAAAGCGTGATTACCCCCATTTTATAGACAAGGAAACTGAGGCTGAGAGAGGGTAAATGTCTTTAATCAATCAGTCACCAATTACAGTGCCTGCACTTTGTGAGGGGCACCAAGCTAGATTTGGGGGATACAAACACAGAGAAGGAAAAATACCTACCCTCCGGAACTTACAGCTATGTCCTGATTAATGAAAATAATGCATTTCTCCCAAAAAATGATGACCTCAAATAGTACAAATTCAAATACATGAACCTATTTTCAGGGAGTCATCATTCACACTCATTAGGACCTGGCTATATATATTCTAATGTTGATTTGCACAGCACTGACCATTTACTGGGTCATCTGATCCTAACAACCCCGGGGGTTAAAAGCTATTATTATCAATTGGGTCTCAGACCAGACACTTGATATGTACTAGCTGTGTGACCCTGGGCAAGTCACTTAAACCCAAATACTTTGCAAAAAAAAAAAAAAAAAGCTATTATTATCCCCATTTTATAGATAAAGAAACTGAGGCTGAGAGAGGGTAAATGATTTGTCCAGGGTCATATTACCAGTAGCTACCAGAGGCAGGATTCAGATTCAGGTCTTCCTGACTCCAAGCCTTGAGCTCTATCAGGGAGATAAGTGCATATATAAGAGTGTCCCAGAAGTCTTAGTGAAGTTTTAAAGCTATTAAAGTTTAAGAACTTATTTAAGCTGCCAAAGCTGAAAACTCTACTTCCGACTTTTAGGACACTACCCTGTGTGAACATATACAGAATAAATATAAAGGCAGTTAGACAGGGAGGGTATGACACTTGGAGGAATCAAGAAAGCCTTTGTGAAGGCCAAATGCTGCCCTCTAGGTCCTCAAGTGTGGCCCCTTTGACCTAGATTCCATCAAAGGGTTGCACTTGAGGACCTAGAAGGCCACCTGTGGCCTCAAGGCCGCAAGTTCCCCACCCCTGGAGGAAATACTGTAGTGTTTCTTCAGCAGTATCTCAAAGGAAGAGCAGGATTCTCTGAGGGAAAGGTAAGAAGGGAATGCATTCCAGACATGAGAGATGATCAATGCAAAGACAGGAAGATGAGAGATGGGGTACAGGGGGTGAAGAAAGGAGAGATGAATTCAAGATACAAAGAAACCTACAGTTTTGGATGTGGTCAATGAGGGAATGGGTTTTGCTTGACTATGCAGATTTATTACCAGAGTTTTTGTTTCATTGAAGAGAGGAGGTATAAGATAAAATGTTTCTTAAATGAAAAAATAAAATATATTATTTATATTGTGTTATTTTATATTATATTTATAATAAATACATACACACACAAACATATATATTAAAGTCAGGCCCAGGAGTTTAGATTCGCAGTAGGCAATGGGGAACCATTGATAGTCTTTGACAGGAGTGTGGAAGTGGGGAGAAAAAAGGATTTTTAAGGAAGATTAGTCTTGCAGATTTACGCAGAAGGATGCTGGGGTCTATTAAATTAAGAGACAGGAAACATTTTTTTCAAATTCTTTTCAGGCAACAATGCAAAAGTCACAGTGAGCAAATGAATTCTATGAGTGGAAAATCCCTGCACGAAATACTACTGCTAATCACTAGCAATGATGCAGTGCCTTTTTCCTGGTAATCCCTTATTCAGGTGAGCGATTACAAATGTAGACATTCCTTCCTTTCCCTCTTTCCTTCCTTCCTCTCTTGTTTCCAGCCCCTAGTCAAATGACTGGAAAGCAGTGGAATTAAGTAACTGAAATCAAAGGGTAAGAATTGGGGGGGATGTTAGGGTGAAGGGGAATTTTCAATGAACTTTTATCATTTCTATCACCCCAGGCTCTTTGGAGTGACTCAATATCAAGCCAAAGATAAATGGTTCCCAAATGAAATGTTGTCACATCAAATGTTCAATTAGTCATTTTAACCCCTCTGCCTTGCCTGGGATATTTAAGAAAGAAATTCCCCAAGCCAAAAAATCTAGCCTTAACCTGTGGAACACACAAAACCTCTGGAGGATGAGGACAGGCTTGCTCCTCTGGGGTATGTCCCCCTAATCTAATTTGTTTGATCTACTACTAGAGCCTTTAATAAGCAGGATATCCCTAAAGACCAGAATGAAATCAATGAATCCAGCAACAAATATTTCTGAGTGCCTACTAATGGTAATATGCTTTCTTCCCAACAACCCCTCAGGTAGGTAATACATTAAGGGGGCCCATTTTATTTTTGAAAATTTAATTTTTTTTCAAATAACGAAAGTACTCTGTTTCTTCTTCTGACCAACTTACCCCCCCATTGAGAGGGGGAAAAAAGAAAAAAAATAGAAGAAAAAAATTAAATATAAAATCTTAGGCCCACTTTCTAGCTAGTAACAGAAGCTCACAGAGGAAAAGTGACATACTTACTTGCTCATGGTCAGAGCTAGAAAACAAACTCAGGCTGACTCCAAGTTCAAATCTCTTTCCATTACACCAAGCTGTTGAATGATGCCCAAATAGGTAAAGGCGAACAGTGCCAAAACAAACCATATTTCTAGCTGTTTAATGCTATAGCAGAGTTGATTTGGGAGAAAATGAGATCATAAATTCCTGGCAGGTAACTACTGCATTTAACTCGTTTTGTATAGCACTGAGCATAGCACCAGACCGAGGCATGGTAGAGTTTATTTTCGGTTTTTTTGTTTTGTTTTGTTTTGTTTTATTTTTTATGTTTACTGTCAGACTGAGGAGAATGGGAAACCTAAGCACAGGGTCCCCCCAACTCTTACCCCCACAATGATAAAAATATAAAAGGGATATATTCCAGGGCCAAATTTTGCATTCTATACATTTTGAATTCCAACTTTTATTCCCTTGAAAAACTCATGGCAGGAGATCAGTAATAAAGCTTGATTTCTTTTAACTGTCCTTTTCCTTAAGGCAAAATGACCTAGTGGACAAAGAGACAAGAACTAGGACTTGGAGACACAAACTAGGTTTAGTTTCCATCTCTGACACATACCCTGGGCAAATCACCTAGCTTCTTGGTAACCCAGGCGATTCTTACAAGGAGTGAGTTCTGGAATCCCAGAACTTCTTTTAAAAAAATATTTTGATAACTTTATTTCAACATAATTGGTTTCCTTGGTAATCCTATGTATTTTATTTTATGGATTTAAAAACATTATGTCTACCTATAGGTTTCAAATTGCCAAAGATCCATGCCTTGGACACATGTAAAAATGGTTTAAAACCCCAGTTCTAAGGCTATAAATTACAGAGTAGGAGCTAATCTGCAATGGTAGAGGGAGTGTCCCAAATGGGAATTCACTACACTCCTGAAGTTGTAGGTCCTGTATAAAATCTCTTATCTACCTCTCTTGACCTAACCCTCCTCTCTCCCCCAATTGCTGCAGGTCAGCAAATGTTATACATCCATTTGTAAGACTGTGCTAGGACTCCCCTCTAGAATAATGGAATCCTATGGTGGTAGGCTGGCCATATTAATTGGGAGAAAATAATAAAGCAGCCCTCAGAAAAGTCTTAGAAGTTCTTACACACTCTCAAGTAGCCAAGTGAATAACATTTAAATTCAGAAGGATAAGAGATTCAAAGACGAAACAGACACAATCTTTGACCTCAAGGAGTTTACAGTCTAGCAGAGGGACAGACATATAAACAAACACCACCAACATACTTATTTACTGTTTCAACATTTGCAAAGCCCTTTATACACATTATCTTCTTGATCCTCTGAGGTGGAGGCTACTAGGATCCTTAGTTTACAGATGAGGAAACTGAGGCTCTAACAGTTCAAGCCACTTGCCCAAGAATACACAATCAAGCATCTGAGGAAAGATTCAAACGCAGGTCCTTCCTGACTCCAAGTACAGCAATACACCACTGCTCATTTGTAATAACAACTCACAATTCTATAGAGCTTTAATGTTTCATTTACATACGTCACCTCATTTGATCTTCACAATTTAAGACAAATTAGAATACGATAAGACAGAAGAAGAGGTTTGAAATATTAGGAGAAATTCAAGAAGGGAGAGGTGCACTTCCAGCTCCAAGGGGGTATGAAAGGTCTCACAGAGCAGGCAGAATTGTACCTTGAAGGAAGGAAAGGGTTTCAAAAGGCAGAAATGGCAAAGAAGGGCCCTATCGAATTGCCCCAATTCCATTTGTTTTTTACTTTTTATAACTTCTTCTGAAAGGAGATGCCAAATACAAGCTAAGATTCTACCTTGAGAGACTGAGGTTAGAATTGGTTCTAGGGAAAAGCGGCCCTTTATTATCCCTCCTAACTGTTCCTGGAGAAAAAGCACATGTAATAAATGGCCAGGATTCTTAATACTGATGAAAGACAAATGGGTGAAAATTATTAGGAGGCAGACTTTAGCTTAATATAAGGAAGAACTTCCTAACAACTTGAGCTACCCAAAATTGGAATGGCTGCCTTGGGAAAACATGGGATTCTCCTCACTGGAAGTGTTCAGGTAGGAGTCTTATGACCACTTGATCAAGAATGTTGCAGATGAAATTCATGCTTCAGGTCTAGGTTAGACTAGATGCTTCCAGGTCTCCTTCAGGTCTAGGATTCCATGACTCTATAAACCCCATGACCAATAAAGACTCTGCTTCTGGAGAAGCAGAGTTCTCAAACCACTCTCTCCTACTTCTTTGTGATTATTACTGAATCTGACAAAGCCCATGTTTCACTTCTTGATGGAAAGAAAAAAAAAATACACATTCTGAATCTTGGCCACGTCCCTCTGAAGGTCACACAAATCTAGGGAAATCACAGGAAGCCCAGGAACCAGGGTTGCCCAATGAAAGGCATTGCCTTGAGAAAGTCTTTTCAAAAGTTCATTTTCAAGTTTCGGTTTCCTGATTTTGCATGCCTCACCTCCTGTGGTCACCCACAGCCTCCTCATAGCCAAAGATAACTCAGAGCTTCAAGACAGGAACCTAGGAAACAGAGCTCAATCACTTTGAAATCCAGTTGTAACTCTGGAGGACACCTCTCCATGTTCACTTTGTCCCAGTGGGGAAATGCAGACTTTTTTATTCTCAGCATTCTCCTCACAGTTGGTCAAACTGGATGACCCATCTGTCTTTTCTGAACTTCTACAAACATTTATTATCTATGCCACCCATTTAGCATTTATCATACATGCTATCTTGTACTTTTAACTTTTCATGTACATATCTTATTTCCCTAACTAGATAATAAGTTCCTTGAGGGTAAGGGTGATGTCATCTTTGAATACGGTGTGATGCCTAAAGTACCTTGCACATAGTAAGTGCTCAGTAAGCGTTTATCGATTGAATTGACCATTCTAATTTTCCTCCATTGAAACAGAAGCTACAGCACAAATATCTGGGGAAGAAGTCAGAAAGAATCCATTGGGCAGGAAGTTTCTTGGTACTTACAAGTCTAATCATGTCCATGTTCAGAATCACTAAAAGAAATAACATTGTTTTTAAAATTCAAATAGGACAGGAAACATGGGCCATCCTACTGCTTTGATCACAAATGGAAAAACCAGGGCTGGACTAAACTAATTATAAAGGGATTTCAGGAAGTGGTTCCAAAAGGATTTGACTCCAGAATGATGGGAAGCAGATTTGGAGAAAGGATAAGGTAGGAGTAAAATATGAGTACAAACCATATTGTCCTGCTGCTCTGATGGAACTGCTGAGAAAGAAGGACAGGGCAAAATGTGATATCACTGCTGGAGTCCACACATCAAAAGAAGGTCACATATCTAAAGACTGTGAGATTAAGCTAGAGCCAAAAGAGTCTTGTTTGCTAAATCTCACATAATAAATTACAGCTCCTGCCAATATGGGGGAGGAGGTGGAGAGAAGAGAGAGAATTATTGATTTTAAAAAAAATGACCCAGAGGTTACTTTTACTGAACCAACTAGCACTTGGGAACAGTAAACTCACAATAGTCAACCTAAGTAAACCTGCAGAAAAAACGAAGGTCATTCAAGCAGGGCTGTCAGTGTGAGGTGAGGGTGGTAATGATGATTTCCAAAGCAGACAAAGAAAATTTTCACGTCTCCAGGAAAACCCATAACTGAATCGAAAGTGGAAGGAAAAATGGATTTTTTTTTTTGTTCAGATGATGACAATGGAAAGCACTGAGTGTCTTTTCTCAACACAGAACAGGAGTGTCAGGGAAAAAAATCAAGAGACAAAGAAAAATCAGAGGAAACCATTATCAAGAAAGGCAACAAGTGTTCAACTGCATTGATGTGCTAATTAACTATACAAGTTAGAAATCAGTACCATGAGAATCCATGGGTTTCTGTCTTAATAGACCAGATTTTTTTTTTTAGATTTTTCTTTCCTACATTTTATTTTTTTAATCAATGTTACTGATATGTTGTTTTTACATTGCCTTTCCCCTTCCCCTCCTACCCCACTGTTTAACTGTCATGGTCATTGTATCCTTGGTTCTGTTCATTTCACTTTGTGCCAGTTCATATAAGTCCTTCCGTGCTTCTCTGTATTCATCATTTTTATCTTTTTTTTTTTTTTTTGGTGAGGCAATTGGGGCTAAGTGACTTGCCCAGGGTCACGCAGCTAGTAAGTGTTATGTGTCTGAGGCCAGATTTAAACTTAGGTCCTCCTGACTCCAGGGCCGATGCTGTATCCACTGAGCCACCTAGCTGCCCCATTTTTATCATTTCTTGACTACCATTTCTTGACATCACTTCTTGATTTTCATCATGACTGCCATTTCCGAGTCAACATGCATCTACTGTTTTCAGTTCCTTGCTACCACAAAATGTGCTGCTATAAACATTTAGGTGTATATGGGATTGTTTCTTTTGTCTGTGATTTCCTTGGGGTACATACCTAGCAGTAGAATCTCCGATTCAAAGGATTTGGGCATTTTTGTCACTTTCATTACCTAATTCTGAACTGCTTTTGAGAATAGCTATTCCAATTCCCAGGTCCACTAACAATGAATTAGTGTGCCCATCTTTCCACGACTCCTCCAACATTGAGTATTTCCATCTTTTGTCAGCTTTGTCAATTTGGCTGGATATGAGGTGAGTCTTCTGGGTTCTTTTAATTTGCATTTTTCCTATTATTAATGATTTTCAGTACTCTTTTTCATGTGGTTAACAATCCAAACAATAGGAGACTGTTATTTTCATAACTATTTGTTCATATCTTTTGACCACTTCTCTACTGGGGAACAGCCCTTAGTATTGTGTATTTCTGTTAGTTATTTATTTATCCTGGATATCAGATCCTTATCACAAATATCTGATACCAAGATTTTTTCCCTAGTTAACTGCTTCCTTTTTTAAGTTGTTGTATTAATTTTGTTTATGCAAAAGCTTTTCAATTTCACGTTTAATTCAATTTCAGAATTATCTATGCTATCTTTTGTAATTGATTGCCTCTATTCTATGTCTGGTTAAGAATTCACCCTCCCCCCCATCCATAGCTGTGAAAGACATATGACCTAATTTTCTTCAGGGTATGATCTTTAATATTCAGATCACATGTCCACTTTGAACTTATTGTGAAACATAGTATGACATTAGTTTAACCCAACATCTGCCAAAGTGCCTTCCCATTTCCTGAGCAGTAGTTATCAAATAGGGTATTCTTTCTTAGGTAGTTTATGTCTTGCGGTTTATTAAAGTGGGCTACTGAATTCCATTACTTCTGATTCTTCTTTGTCTAGTCTGTTCCACTGATCTTTTCTTCAGTTTTTTTTTTCATCAGCAGAAGTTTTTAATAGATCAAATTTTCAAAGTGCTTGCTCACAGTTCAAAAACACCACCCTGCAGAATAGCTTTCTCTTGACTGGGCTGCATTTGCAAACCGTTCATTCTCGCCCTCCTCTGCCTGATGCCTCACTGTGACTTGGTGCTTGCATGACCCTGGGCTCTAAGAAGGATGTGCCAATAAAACACAAACTCAAACAGCTGTGGGTCTGCAAAGGCTTTCAGGATGGGCCTCATGATGAAGAGGGTGCCTGTTACGTGAAAAGCAATCTAAGTTCAAAGGCTCTGTCACAAGGTGGCTTATATGGTAATGAATTTGGGGGTCATAACAATAATAGTTAATTTATATTAACTACATTTAAAGTTTGGAAAGCACTTTATATATATTATCTTATTTGAGCCTTACAACATCCCTGTGAGGTAGGCGTTTTTATTGTCTCCATTTTATTTTTTAAATAACAATTTTCTCCCCAATTATATGTAAAAACAAATTTAATTTTTTTTAAAGTTTTGAGTTCCAAATTCTATCCCTCTCTTCTTCTCTTCCCCCTTTCCTGAGACAGTAAGCAATCTGATACAGGTTATACATGTGCAATCATGTCAGACATATTTCTATATTACTCATCGTGAGCAAGATGATTCGGACCAAAAAAAAAAAAGTGTAAAATTATTATCTCCATTTTACAGATGAAGAAACCAAGGATGTACCAGGTTAAGTGTCTTGCCCAAGATCAAATATCAATGTCTGAGGTGAAATTCTAACCCAGGTCTCCCTGAACCCAAGTCAAGCATTCTATCCACTACTATAAGCTGCCTCTCCTAACAACAATCCCAAATCATCCAGTAAGTCAGAGAAGGCTCATTATCTACATTAATGGATAGAGTACACACAATGATCAGATTGTAACTCCTTTAAGTTTTGGTCCTCTCTTGCACCCATTAGTGATGTAAAAGGTTAAAGGCAGAGGTGAAATTGGGAAATCACAAAGTGGGGGGGGGGGCTCCAGCTTAAAAAATAAGGCAGAATGTTCTCTAGGCAGCCAGCTTGCTTTATTTTGACAAGTGTTGTTTCTTTTCATTATTTATGACCATCTCAGAGAGTACACAATGTAATGTCCCCTGGTGCAATTTGTAAAATTAATGAAACCTTAGTAGGAGGAAGCTTCCCTGGAGCAAAGGTTTTAATTGCCTAGAGCTGAGCAAAGATATGAGGACCAGCCTTCCAAAGTGAGAGTGAGAATTGGCAACTTCACAAAATGAGGCTTAGTGAGGCCTCGATGAATTTCAGTTCCCACTTTTTTCTCCAGTAAGATGGAAAGCCAGATGCTAGGATTCAGTCACTGTTCTAAGTCCTTCAGGCATGGAAACCAAAAGGTGCTTATCACATCTATATTAATTCTACTTAAGACTGAGAGAAGTCAAGCTATCATCTTAAGATAAATTGCATGTTTCTAGGTATATATTATAGTGTAACTAGACTCAACTATGGGTGTGGGCACTGGAATCACTGAGCACAGTAAGGATGTAATAAGGTTTGACTGTTGGGCCCAGTAACAACAAATGCATTTACAGAAGTCGATTTCTATCAATGAACCTTGTATAAAGTAAGGGTCTTTGTAGATTGTAAATGATGCCATCTGTCTTCAACTCCAGGATGTCATTTTACATAGACAAGCTGCCAATGAAGCAGGATGAGTAGAAAGTATAGTCTTCATTTCACAGATGGAGTAACCGAGGCCCAGGGAGCACAAGTGAAAAACTTCTGACACCATTCGAGTAAGTGACACAGCTAAGCCAAGGCCAGAGTCTGACTGCCCACCCCTTCCAGCAGTGGTCTGTTAGGCGATAAAGCTACCATCACTTTTTGAACTCTTTGTGGTAGGGACTGAGAAGTGATCAATCATCATTTCTTAAGGTCTTGCTATATGCCAGAAGTTGTGCTAGGCACTGGGGAACAAAAGCAAAAAAGGAACAGTCCTTGCTCTTAAGGGGTTTACATTCTATTGGGAAAGACAACATATATACAGACATATATATGTGTGTGTGTATATATATGTGTGTATATATATACACACACACACACACACATACATATATATGCATATGTGTGTAAATATAGATTATATATACAAATACATATATATGCATACACACACACACACACACACACACACACACACATCTCCCAGGCAAACTCTCTCATACTGTAAGTTGCATAGCATTGCCAATCTCCATTGGCTTAGTTTAGAGTTTCTTTACAGGGAATGCTGTAACAATCAAATCACAGGTCTGGATGAAAAAAAAATAGTGGACATGGAAGCAAATATGGCCCACCAGTCGTAGAAATGCTAATTAGTAGCTTGGCATTATGGGACTTTGAATGGCCTGCTGCATGGACATTTTCCAGTGCTGGCTGGGTTTAGAAACCTGGTCTTCCAAGTCTGCCTGTTAGTCCCAAGATTCTTTCCACTGGGCTATACCATCTGCCTTAGAGCCAGCTTCAGCTGGCCACTTTCTAAGTATCACTCAAGACCAGCAAGGCTATTGGCAACCGTTCCAAGGAAGAGTAAAGCCAAAGAGAAGGGAGGATCCTGGGAAGTATGATGATTTTCTAGTTTCAGGGCTACTCCCTGCCTGTGACACCCAGCCAGTAGCTTCCCCAGCCTGCATTCAAGGAGTCAAACCTCTTAAGCCGAAATTACTGAAATGTCAAATAAATCAGTACAAATCCCCAGCAAGCATAAATAGGCAAGGTGCCTCTGAATGTCGTTTGGTGGATGAGTGGGTGCAGAGATCTAGACAGTGTTCCAGATGCCCAATTTACACTGGGCACGTCGGGGCTCCCAACACCAGGAGGAGCCGAGAGCTCAACCAGCTGTTTTCACTCAGGTCAAAGGAACTAGACAATGAAGAGCAAGTAGAATGCTCACAAACATGCAGTAAGTCTCCAGCTGCAAGCTTTGTCTGATTGCTTCACACCTCTGAGAAATCACTCTGCTGTTCCAAATTCAGAGATCGGCATATTTGGAACCTGCTCAGAGCAAAATCAAAATCCAGAGCAAAGCTGGTGTCAAAGCCGGTGTCAGCCAGCCAACTAAACAAAACTGGCCCCACTGAAACCACACTCATTTCACAGTCTCAGCGAAAACCACATCTTTGTGATCTTCCCTCACAGTGCCTAGAAGAGTGCCTTTTACACAGAGCAGATTTCTCAATAAGTGCTGCCTAAATTCACGGTCCCTGAGCAACAGTAAGTGTCTAGAGGAAGGCAACATAGTCTGAGATAGAAGAGACACAGGCTGGGAGTGAGGAAAATTGGATTCCAGATCTTGGACAGATCCTCTGGCTTGCCTTTCTAGTACAGGCAGTTATAGTTATGTCTTCTACTGATTTCATAGCATGATGAAAAGGTTCAATGATCTGACAGACTATAAGGGTTCTAGGTTCAATCAGAAAAAAGGTCCTCACATTAAGGTTATCCATATTTGTTTGAAGACTATCAAAGAGCATTGCTCTACATCTCCATGAATCCTCTGGGCTGGGATTATATTTCAGTGAAGACTCTGTTCAAGATCTAACAAGCTGAATAAAATGTGTTAAATCCAAGGTAGGACCAACAAATTTGACCAGAATCAGAATCTTCAACCAGGAAGGGCTTTTAGGGGCCACCTGGGTCAAGCCTCAGAGGCCTCCAGGGGTCAAGGTGTAGAAGGCCACACAGCTAGGAAGTGGTAAAATCAGAATTCCAACCTAGGTCTTTGTGTGCATTATACCACTCGGCCTCTCACATGTCTCTCTCCATTCTGATTCCCTGAGTCACTTCAGTCTCCTTCCCAATAGACTGGGTTTTCCCCAACACAAGAGTCATTATCATATCAACAAGGCATTGCTGCATTTCAGGGGAAGTTCCTCTAATTCCTAATGAATGCTTGGAGCAGCCCCAAAGACAGCCAACTATGTTCACCTCTTTGTCCATCGACGCCAGATCACTACCTAAAGAAAAATTTCTGCCCAGCGTGCTTTCTTCTCCATTTCCCCACCCACTCAGCAGCCTCCAGAGGAGAGTTCCCATTAGAAACTGCACAATTCTCTGAACATAGAGAAACAACAAGCTTGGTTCCTGTTGACCAGAACCACTAAATATTCAGGCAGAATGTCCTCTACCTCACAGAAAGATCACAAATATCATTAATGGTATTTCCCTAACCAAAATCTGTCATTCAACACTTCATGTTGAATTCCCACAAAGACCACAAAGTAAAATGCTTCTGTGGCTCTCGTGCCTCTTCTATTCTTATCTACTTGACAGTAAGTAAATTAAGGCTCCAGGAAAGTCCAGGTAACTATTTTCTGGTTAATGTTTTACAAAGCAATTTGGAGTTTGTTGTTGTTTTTTAAAATCACTAACTCAACATCTGTATTCTTCTGGAAAAATCAAGCAGAAATGATGGAATGCTCATCTGGAACAAATGATCCCATATCTCCCCTGGGGGGGGGGGGGGAAACACACCATCACTTTATTTCCCAGTACCAAGAAACCCAAGGAGTTGGGAAAGAGGTAAGCAGCTGTGCCGAATCCAGATGTGCCCATTATCCATCAGTGGTTTCCAAAGATGGTTTGCCTTACGCAGAAAGAGAAGGCCCTACACACTGCCACAGTCTCTAAAGATACCTTACAAAATGCTCCAAAAGTGATGCTAATGGGGTATTGGAGTTGGCAATAAAAATTACAGAAAGAATACATTAATGCTTCTACTAATGAAGATGTGTTCCAAAGATGCTTTTTGTCAGACACTTCATTTCCAGAGGTAAAAATAATACATGAAGCCTTGAGACACATTCCAGGATGTCTGATGTGAGGGGAGGGTAAAAAAGAGTTGCCTTATAAATATATCACTAGATTCATGGTAAAATTGTGATAGCAAAAGTACTAGAAAACAATAAACATGGATTCATGGGAGGTGATGTGGAAAGAGGCCTGGCTTTGGAGCCAGAGCCCCTGAGTTCAAATTCCATATCTGGTTAACAATAACAATAACAGTAGTAATAGTAATAATAATCACAATAATAATATTAGCTAACATTTATATAGTGGTTTAAGATTTCCCAAGTGTTTTACATGCATGTTCTCTTATTTGATAACTACCTCGTGAACCTCTCTAGGCCTGTCTCCTTATCTGTTGTACCAGATGATATTGAGAGTCTCTTCGAACTCTAGACTTATGATTCTACAACCCTATGAACTCTTTACACGGAGGGAGGAAGCACAGAGCCATAGCACGTGCTTTCTGAATAGAGCTAAAGAAGCTAATCTGTATTCTGATGGGGGAAGACGGGGACAGCACAGAAAGGGGATCCACCAATGGACCTCTGCTGGAGCCACGGCCAGCTCCCAGGTCTGAACGAGGCTGTTGGCAAGAAAGGGGGGAGGGGAGAGAAATAGATCTAGGGGCAAACTCTGGAGGCGCCATGACTTTGCCAAGGCTCACCCTGTTTATCAATCAAGTAAAAGCAAATAAATTCTGAGAGAAGTTGGAAATAAGCCCCTGCAACTCCATCTGGATGATTTATAAAGATTTTTGTTTGTTTGTTAACAAAGAACTCTTTACCAAGGGGTATCCGTGGTGGAAGAAGCCCCTTTTGTGTCCTCTGCCAAGACTTCGGATCATAGGATTTAGAGCTGGCAGAGGCCTCAGATCATCCCACCCAATCAGTCAGTCAGTCAATAAATATTTATTAAGTGCCTACCACTTACAGGTACTGCGCTAAGCTCCGGAGTACAAACAGCATTAAGACAGCTCCTGCCCTCAAAGGGCTTACAATGCATTGGGGAAAGACAAGGCACAAAAGGAAGCTGAAAGGGGAAGGAGGGTTGAGAAAGGTGCCCATGCATGGGGGAGAAGTCAGAAAAGGCCCAAAGTAGTGTGGCCAGAGGAGAAATGAGATGTACTGAGCTGAGCTCCTTACTTAAATGGGAGGTTCTGGAATTCATGACTCTACCCTCCAATCAAGGGGACTGAGGGTGATGATGAAGTCCAGTCCCAAAGCTGATGGGATCTTCCAAGATGATGAAGTTTTCCTAATAATGAGCTCTTGGGACATGTCAGAGAAGCCTCAGAGTAGTGCAGCCAGGTGAGAAATTATACGAATGAGAAAACCAAGATCCAAAGAGGCTCACCCAAGTGGTAAGGAACAGAGCTGGCTTTGGTACCCAGGTCCCAGACTCCAAATCCACTGCTCTTTCTAAGCCAGTTTGAAGCTAAGATTTATTCTACTGTCAGACAAGAATACCTCTCAGACTTTTTTTTTTTTTTTTGCACACCAGGAGGTGTTTAAAGAACTGGGAAGCAACATTTTTCAGAGCCCATCTGAGTCCCAAAGGCCAGCTTTGGCTGGGTTTCCAATCCAGATAGAACACGACAGCAAATATCCAACTTAGAAGTATTTCTACTGCTGTGTGGCAAGGAGTTAAAATAAAATGTCAAATATACTCATCTGCTGAGATGAAAAGGTAAATCAGAATGAAAGGTAGAAAGCTTCCTCACCAGTCAACTCCATACCACAGCTGAGGATATGGCAAGGAGTCTTCCAGAGAAATGGATTGACTTCTCACCAGTGAGCACAGACTATACGTAGCCTGAGGAAAACACCACACAGAATTTCTGGCCACAGGGGGACACTTTGGGGAGGATAATGGCCATAAAACAATTAAAGAGGGAACAGGTTAATCTGTAGCTGGTTATAATCCATATGTCAGCAGCCATGACAATCCCACTTCTCCAGACATCAGTCATTGGTTTTTTAACCCAAGCAATTTTCTTCCCTTTTTTAATTGAAGGGGAAGGCGGGGGAGGGAGGAGGCTACATAGGCATAAAGATCTGACTCTGCCACATCTAAGGTCCTCTGGCAGCTTCAGAGAATTCAGCTTCTGGGGCTGAAGATGAATTTACTGAAGCTACCCTCCTGGGAGGGGGCATATTGTGACCAAGCTTCCTGCAGAACCTCCTGCCATCTGCAAAATTAAATTAAATAGTCCTTGCTTTTGAAATCCTGCCATCAGTGTACCAAAGGGAACATCTGAGTATACCAGGCAGGGATGAAGTCTTTCCCTTTTACCAAACACACACAAATCATTAGGAGATTAAGTCTCTGAATAGCTAATGCACATTTCCATATAGAAAGGGAAGTTAAACGCTCAGTCTAACATCCACTTACAAGCTACTGTTAAGAGACCTGGGCTGCTTTTGTCACTGGCTTTGAGAGATGAATTTAGGTAGGGAAAGGAAAGAAATATGACAAAAATGACATTCTTACCCTCTCCTGCCTTGTTCTAGCTTCGCCTACATGGAGGTCAGTGGGAATGGGGAACTGGATGCCCAGGGATAAAGAAGCCCAAGGGAGGTGGTGGCTTCCATATGCCTGTAGGAAAGCCTGCCCTGGGGTGGAAGACAGTCTCATTGTGGTCATTTAACTGTTGGTTAAATGTTTGGTCTATTTCATCATTAAACACAAATATATTAGTGACTAGACTGGAACTGGCTCCTGGAATAGTTGAAGGATGCTGCCCGGAGCACAAGACAATTACCCTTATTATTTTGGGGCCTATAGGCTATAACAAACTGCTGTCCACTCTGGGACCCACCCCAGAACCAAGATTCTGGCAAGTCTCCAGTTGTTTCACCACACCCCTCCCCTCCCTTCCCATGACTATTTCTCAATGCCATCTGGAGAAGTATTCATGGAGTACCTACTATGTGCCTCTCTGCCCCATGACACAGCCAACCAGAGTCTGGGCCAACGTAGGTGAATGGAACAAAGGAACAAAGAAAAATTCAGGAACTGAAAACTGTAAGCACGGTAATATACCAAGTTGAAAAAAAAACCTAGCTGAAAATAAGCTGAGTGGACATGCAAATTATGTGTGAACCACATGCAAATATACAGAAACTTTGAAGGAGATACTTGGTTTTATGTAATACATGCATATACTTTGATAAATATCATTCAAAAGCTTTACCCTAGACTCATGTGCCTTCTTAAAAAGGATAGAAGGCTAAAAGCGTAGGGAGACCCAGAAACGAGATGGCTGCAAGTTGATGTCAGTAATAAAGGCTCCTTTGGCCAAATATCCAGCTGGAAGGACAGTGAAGAGGATTCTACAATACATTTAGCACCTATACCTATCCCTATGGAAACTTTTTTTGGATAAAACTTGTGATTTCATTGGTATAAGGTCTGTATCTGCTAATGAGGAAACTCCCTCCACCAATGCAGATCCACCTTCTCTGTAATTTAGCCTTAGAGTAATGCCTACAATGGAAGTGACGTGGCAAAAGTAGCCATGGATTTGTAGTTAGAAGACCTAGATCTGGGTCCTGGCTCTGCTAGTGACTAGAGGTCCTTGGGCCTCAGTTTCCTCATCTATGAAAGAAAGGGAATGGGACTAAACTATCTGCAAGACGCTTCTATCATGAAATAATTTTAGTCAAAGTCACTTCACCTCTCTGAGCATCAATTTTCTCATCTGGGAGCTATCATTCGTGCATAAGCTGTCTCTCAGGGTTGAGGAGGATCCATCTTGCAATAATAAAGGATTATGCTGATGGAAATGAAAGCTCTTCATTAAGCCAAACAATACTACGGTTGCTAGAAATCCCACCTCCCTTTCCCAATATTAACAGTTGAAGTAAACAGATAACACTGGCATTGGGGGAAGCATTTCAGAGAAACAGCCAGGTAAATAGAGTTCCACAAAAAGCTGTCTAGACTCATTCATTGCCTACCCTTCCTCACCTTCCATTCACTTCTCAATCTGCTGCAATGTGACTTGATTGAAACAGCTCTCTCCAAGGTCACTTAGAATTGAGTCGCTAAATCCAAAGGCCTCTTCCCTGTCCTCAGCCTCCTGGGCCCCTCCACAGCCTCTGCCACTGTTGAGTACCCCTTCTTCCTAGACATTCTCTATTCCTGGGGTTGTTGTACCATTGCTCTTTCCTGATTCTCTTCCTACCTGTCTTACCAATCCTTCTCTTTCTCCTTTATAGGATCAATAAGCCCTATGCATGGTTTTGCCCCACAGCTTGGTTCTGGACCTTCTCTCTTCTCTCTGCATCCTCACACTCAGTGATTTCTTCAGTTCCCCTGGGTTCAATCATCATCTCTATGCAAAGGATTCTCAGATCAATCAATACATCTGGCCCTAAGTTCTCTACTGAGTTCATCTCATCAACATGTCAAAATGTCCTATAGGTATCTCAAGTTTAACACCAAAACTGATTATTTCTTCCCCTTAAACCTACCCTGCCTCCTAATTTTCTGTTTCTGTTCAGAGTACTACCATACTTCTAGTCACCTAAGTTTGTAACTTGGGAGTCATGCTTGACTTTTCCTTCTCCTTCACCTCTCATTAATCAGTTTCCAAGTCTTGTTCACTCTACCCTACAATATCTCTCACCTCTATGCCTTTCTCCTCATTCACAGAGCCACTACCCTAGTTAAATTTCTCATCACCTTACTGCAAGAGACTTCTGATTGGTCTCCCTGCCCAGAGGCTCTCTCCTGTCTGATCTATCACCCACAGTTGCCAGAGGGATATCACTAAAGCTTTTTACTCAAGTCTCACCATGTAATTGACCGACTCAAAAAGTTCCATGACTTTCTTTCTCCTATGATAAAATATCAACTCCCTTGCTTGACTTTTAAAGTCCTTCACAATCTGGGTCCAACCTAAATTTCCACATATGATGTGGAATATGATGTATTCATCATATTCATATTCATAAAATTCCACATATGATGTATGATGTAATATGATGCATATTACTCTCTCTTTATATATTCTGTTTTCCATTCAAACTATCCTACTTGCTCCTTCCTGTACAGGACCTTTCATCTCCCACCTTTGTACCTATGCAGAAGCTGTCACCTGTGCCTGGAACACTCTCCCTTCTCACCTCCATATCCTGAAATCTCTAGCATTCTTCGTGTTTCAGCTTCAGCATCTCTGTCTTACAAGAGGCCTACTCTGATTTCCCCAGTTGTTGGTGCCTCCCCCCCAAATTATTTTATATTTATTTACTCATTTGTACTTGTTTCTTCCCTCAGTAGATTGTAAGCTCCTTGAGGGCAAGAATCATTTTATTCTTGTATTCCTTCTCAGCACCTAGAATAGTGCCTGCAGGTGCTTATTAATGCCTGTTGAAGTGTATCAATGCACTCCACAAGTATATATGGCAATCTCCAGCCACAGAGCAACACACAAGAAACCAAAATTCCCACCTGCAGAGGCAATGAAGAACCAGGTTAAAGTCTGTAAAGAGGAGACAGAGGGGAAAGTTGATTAGGAAAAACCAGAGCAAGTATTCTCCAGAAAAATTCCTAGGCCAACATTATCATTCCTGGAGTCAAAGGAAAGTACCCAGACCAATCACATCTGGTCATTCTTCACTGGTCTCATTCCTAGCTTTCACAACTTTCTCTACCTTCTTCCCTCCCCTCTTTTCAGCTTCTTAGTATATGGCATCTTCCCTCATTAGAAAGTAAGCTCTTTGAAGAAAGGACTGTCTTTCTTTGTGCTTGTATTTATATTCCTGGCATACAGCAAGTGCTTAATAAATTGACTTGAAAATCTAGGAGAGAGACAGACAGACATACAGACAGAGATAGACAGAGAGAGACAGAGACAGAGCGAGAGAGGTTTACAAGTAGAAAACAAGCTATTGGAGGAAAAATAAAATGCAGCTTATGTCCCAAGGGGCCTAGTATAGTACATTCTACTCAACAAAGCAGATTTTTTGATTGATTGATTTGATTGATACGGGGTAAATATTAATGTGGACATACTAAGAAGACTGACTAGAGCTTTCTGATAAGTGCAAAAAGACAATAGAGCCCACTGGGGAATTCTTACCCCAGAGTATATCAGATGGACATTATACTACCGCTCTCTGGGATCTTCCTTGATTTCAGAATGGCTGAGAACCAGAGAAATAGGTCATTCGATTTCAGGTCAGTAAGTCTGGGTAAAGCACTACGTGCAGAGATCTGTTTTTAAAGAAACCTACAAGTCTGCAAGGCTTTCTGGGTTTTCTGGGAATACCACCCCCCCCCCCCAACACACACTTCAAACTGGTCCTAATAGGAGGATGTTAACACTGTCCTAGTGCGGCCGAGGCTTTAAGGAAACCAAGGACCCAGGGCAGGGAGAGGCGGAGTAGGCTTTTCCAAGAGAAACATTTGTTATTTTCAGCTCAGGAAATCTGACGGCAGGGAACAGTGTGGCAAGATTTGTTTTTTTCTTTAGAAGAAATTTAAAAGCACAGTGCAGAAGGAGAGACAGAGCTCTCTAGGAAGTAACTAACTTTCTTTACTTCCTGGGGGAATTGAAAAGGGAAGAGCAGCCTTAGATGCTTCCTGGAACTTTACCCAGATACTAACACCTTCTGAATACCCCGCAGCTCCTCTGAACAAGGAGGAGCTCCTCTCAACTCCCTCCATCAGTTATATCTCCCCAAATGGATTCACTGAGGGACCAAGGTGACAGCTCCTATTCCTGGACAAACTGTGGTCACTGGGAAAGAAGGTCGATGAGGTCCACTTGTCAAGTGAATCACTGGGACCA
This sequence comes from Vombatus ursinus, assembly GCF_900497805.2. NCBI lineage: Eukaryota > Metazoa > Chordata > Mammalia > Diprotodontia > Vombatidae > Vombatus > Vombatus ursinus. The sequence goes on from NW_020954576.1 coordinate 47,374,614, forward strand.
CTGCTGCCTTGAGGCCACATGTCACCTTCTAGGTCCTTGAGTGCAGCTCCTTGACGAACCAAACCTTACAAAACAAATCCCCTTAATAAAAGGATTTGTTCTGTAAAACTTGGATTCAGTCAAAAGACTACACTTGAGGACCTAAAAGGTCACATGTGGCCTTGAGGCGGCAGGTTCCCCACCCTTGCCTGGGCAGAGCAGAAGAGAATAGGAAGCAGAAAAAAAGCCTTGAGGAAGTCCATAATGGCTTGCCTGTCCAGAACAAATCTTTCTCAGCAAGAGAAAAGTGATCAAATTAAGGAAGCAGCAATAAGGGGCAGCACAGTCCCACTGGGCCAGTGTTTCCTAAGCCATTTTTATGTGCAAAGGCCTCTGCCTGGTTCTGGGGACACAAAGTCAAGAAAACCCAAGCCATGTCTTTAAAAGAGGGGAGGCCAAAACCCTTAAATGGCTAAGTAGCCAAGTATATGTGAACCTTGAGGTTACAGGGAGTCACTAGAATTGTGTGTGCGTGTGTGCGCGTGCGTGCGTGTGTCTGTGTCTATGTGTCTGTGTGTATGCACGTGCATGTGCGAGAGAGGGAGGGAAAGAGGGAGGGAGAAAGAGACAGAGACAAAGAGAGAGACAGACAGAGAGACAGAGACAGACAGACGGAGGGGGAGAGAGAGAGAGAGACAGAGACAGAGAGAGAGATTCTTCACTTTAGGAAAAAGGTTTGTAACAGGCTACCTTTACCTCATGGTTTTCCTTAGCACATGTAAAACATTGGATTAATAAAATCTAGATTTACACGTAACTTTTCACAAAAGCATCCAGTATATAATGCAAGATGTGCATCTATAACGCTAGTATGCTTTTTCTCTGAGGAACTACATCCTGAAACAGGGTGTAACATTTCTTGCCTTCAAGGAGATCACAAAAACTATTCATTCTCATTTGGTATCTCCCTAACCTCACGGTTTCTGATGATGGGAGAGAATTTTCGCCCCAGTTCTCAAGTCAGATTGAAGTCTCCACACCCACTAAGTAGAGATTTTTAAAGCAATGTCTTAAGAGTTCCAGTTTGGGACTTTGTATATTCATTCTTCCAGAGAAGTAGAATGCTGACAGATTCCATATATCAAAGACATATGAAAAGATTCTTTATTTTTTTTCTCCTCCCCTTCCCCCTCTCCCAAAAGGAAGGGATATAACTCGTAAGCATTGTGCCAAATATTTCAGCTTTTATTTTCAAGGTGGAAAAAACATTAAGCCAGGCTGAATTATTCATGAGACCTTAGGTAACACGATCATTATTTTTGGCCTTCAGCTTTGAGACTTTTCATCTTGCAACTCATTTTAGGGCTTCTGAATTGGGGACTTTGCTGTACACATCATTAAATTATTGGCATGCATCTCTGCGTGGAAATCTACAATATATCAACACACCACTATATTTTAAAAGATGTTCTAGTTTTCTCTGCTAAGTTATTTCTTCTATCCATGTTTCTTACTTCAGCCTTGAGCTCTCTCCAGATAAAATGTTCAAACTGTGCCTCAAAATTCTTTAGCAAAATCCAAAGTAGAAAAGGTCTGACTCTAGCAAAGAGATTCTTAGTCTATCTCCAGAGATGGGCAAGAGACTGATTCTTTAAAAAGTTACCAGTTAAGTACTCATTTGCAAGTATCCCCACAACTCATTTTCATTTGCAAAACATTGTGGAAATCTGTATAATTCAATAGTCCATACTCTTTGGTTGCATTTTGTCACATTTATATAAAACTGCAGGATTTATAAAGTCCCTTCCCTGAAACAACCCTGTGAGGTGGGTAGTGTAACAATTCACAAATGAAGAAGCTAAGGTTTAGCCAAGTGAAGTGATGTGCACAAGGCACAGAGACAATAAATGGCAGGATCAGGACCCAAATCCAACCCCCATAACTGGAAGTCCACTGTTCTTGGAACCATACCATGGCCTCACAAAGAACTGTGGTTGTCCAGTGCCCCTCTTCTTCGGATTTTTTCATTTCCCATCCTCTGTTTTTCCACAGAAAACTGGCTAGATTGCTTTAGGAAACTGCAAAGCTCTTCTAATGACCTCAAGCTCCTTCTGTAAACAAAAGCCCATCATTTTAATAACAATAATGATAGCGAGCATTTATACAGCACCTGCCATATGCCAAGCACTGTGATAAATGCTTTATGCATATTATTTCATTCGATCCTCACAACAACCTTAGTAGGTAGGTACTATCATTGTCCCTATTTTGCAGGTGAGGACACTGAAGCAGACAGAGGCGAAGTGACTTGCCCATGGTCATACAGCTAGTTAAGTGTGGGTTTGTATCCAGTAAGGCTGGATTTGAACTTAGGTTTTGCTGACGCCGGACTCGGCACTTACACCCGCTGAACCACCTGCATGGGTATTTTAATACCAATTCCCAGTGTTGTTGTATGATCGCTGCATGGCATGGGACAAGGCAGTTGCCGAAAATTAAAAATGAGCATCCCACAGGAGCAGAAGCCCCCCTGGGGCAGGGGGAAAGGGGTGAGCAGCCTGTAACAGCGTATCAACAACGAGGAAAGCTGAAGAAGGACAGGAGTAGGAGATGTTCCTAGGTCTTGTGGTGAGGGTGAGGGATGACAGGTATGCAGTCCAAATACTCTACAGCTGTTCTCTTGATGTCAAGAGAAACTGAGGTGATGGAAAATGCTATATCTACATCCAGAGAAAGAACTATAGAGTCTGAATGCAGGTTGAAGCATACTATTTTCTCTCTCCTTTTTCTTTCTCCTGGTTTTTCCCTTCTGATTCTTTTTTCGTAACATGACTAATGTGGAAATATGTTTAATATACAATTGTACATGAATAACCTATATCAGATTGCATGCCATCTTGGGGAAGGGGGAGAGGAGGGAAGGGAGAGAGAAAAATTTGGAACTCAACATCTTATAAAGTAAATGTTGAAAACTAAAAATAAATAAATATTTTTTTTAAAAAAAGAAACTGAAGAAACCTTCATTGATTGAGTGGAGACCCTTCTTCCAGCACTTTGGACAGACTCCCTCTGGAAAAATTAGGGGAGGACAGGGAGATGAGTCACCCAAGACAGGCATGGATGGGTTGTGATTCGGATCACTGGAAGGAACATACAGACTGAGAGTCGGGTATCTGAGTGTCCTATACACTGTCCCAGCTCGCTTCATAGGAAATCAAGGAATGGAAAACAGAAACTGTTGCCTACTTTCCCTTCCCTTCCACTACTTCCAAGCATCAGTTTCGTTTCCCCTCCCCCAAGAGGAAAGAAAGCATTTGGGTCACGCAGAGCTGTGGAGAGGGTCCTTCAGGGACACACACTCATCAGCCAAAGTCTCCGAACTTCTAAGCCTACACTCTACATTTCATTTTATTTATTTATTTATTTATTTTTCTTACAGAAAACTACAACCAGTCTCTCAAGCCTTTTTCTATGGACATAGAAGGAAAGTACAAATAAAGTGTCAAGTCATCTCGTTTCAACTAAAATCACATTATGCAAGAAGTATGTATTTCCCATTCACTTCTGCTTCACATGTCCAATATGTGAGCCTTGCCATCATAGCTCACCAATCTTGGACCACCTTGCAGGCCACTAAACAGGAGCTCAGAACAGACTTGAGGACAGGAGATATAAAGCGTGAATAAATCAAACAATGAATGGGAGGAATACAGAGAAGCGTGGGAAGACTTATGAACAGAAACAAAGTGAAGTAAAGCAGAAGCAGGACAACAATATAAACATTGACTACAACACCATAAATGGAAGGAACAATGAAACAACAGAAACAATCTTGTGAATGTATAACGACTGAGCTCTACCCCAGAGAAGAGATATCCTGGGTCCTGCTTCTTTGCAGATGGGGTAGAGATAATGGGTAAGGAGCACTCTATATAACGTCAGACTTTTCTGATACATTGGTTAGTTTTGATGAACTAGTTTTTTCCCTTCTCTTTTTTATTCTTTTTTATAAGAGATGGCCCTCTGGGACAATGAGAGTAAGGGATACATTGAGTGATGTAAACACAAAAAGATATTTTTAAAAAAAATTTTTAAGGAGCTATTGAATGCCCTTCCAAAGGGACAGAATCCAGTAAAACAAAACAAAACCTTCTCTCTGTGGGATGCAGTGGGATATTAATTAGTTTGCAAAAATGTAAAGCACATCAGTGTCATTCTAAGCTGCCATTTCTTTGAAATATTCCAGGTGCTAAATTTTTCCAGGGAACAAGCAAGCCCAAATTCAGTGCAACAATGCATTTCATCTCTGGACTCAGGGTCACCTCTTCAGTTGGATTCTACTGTCAGAATCCTGGATTCTGTAGATACATTAGGACTATCCATGACTTTTAACAAGGATCTAAGGAGGTGCTCATTTGCTTTTTGGGACCAGTGAGCAATTCTCCTTTTCCATGTGTAATTTCTCTACTACCATTTAATTTACATACAGCTCTTCCCAGAGACAGACTCAATGAGAATCCTTCCAACTCAGATCTATGACTCTGATTCCCTATTTCACTGTACACAGGGAAAAGGAACATGGCCACTAGCAATAGGAACCACACCCTGACATAGCACTGAATAGCTTTTTGAAACTACCATAAAGAGATAGTACTAGCACAACCAGTGGCAGAAAAGTAATATGTCTTAATTGCCCAATCAAGAGGAAATCCCTGGGTTAATTATGCAATTTACATTAAGGTACAAACAGAATGATTAATGTATGTTTATGATCTTGCTTTACCCAAGGAGTACTCGGTGCCTGATATTACCATATGCCCATAAATGAAGAAGGAGACCAACAGCAGGAAATTTTCTGTTTTATTATCCACATCTTGTTTCTGGATGACAAAAGGACAACTCAATGCAACCACTTCCAGATACTTCCATATTCACCCAGTAAAATACGTGACCAAAGATTCTAAAACAATAAATTGGAGACAACATTTGGTCCCAATAAAGAGAAATCTACCCATGCAGAACAGCCTGGAGATGGATGCACCTAGATATTTTCTAAGAATATACTACAGCAAATTCTATTCCTGCCAGACAGGTCTCTTTATCTGACAGCCGGCTACCTGGACACAGTGAGATAACCTCCAGCCACAAAGCTGGCTCCAAATGAGTTCTGAAGTTGTCATGGTAACTAACACCTTCTTCCAATACAGCCAATATGTTTCCCTCCTCTAAGCCCAGCTCCACGGATTTGCTAGAACTGTTAAGTACAAGTACCGGTCACACTATTCAGGAATCTCTTCCTTCCCTTTAGCTGGATGGATTAGCTCCAGTAGGACATACCAGGTATAACTGGAGAGTCACTTTCAAATTCATCCTTATATGTCACAGGTTTGGAAATTTGGGGTTTTTCTGTTTTTGTTTTTCAGCTGCCAGGTCATAAGGAGTAACCCTTGGGCTGCCTTCTCCAAGCTCTCTTTTCTCCAGCTCACACTTTTCTGATGTTGCCACTGGGAGCTTCTAGGCATCCTAATTCACCCTGGTATTAACACAGAGCTCTCAATACACTGGCAATTAAGGAGTTTTAATGCTGGTTAAACTTCAAGAAGGAGAAAAATCATTCAGGTGCTTGCTCTCTACTATGTTCCAGGGGCTTGGTAGGAATGAACAAGATAATGGTGTTAAATGCTTTGAGCTCTGCAAAATGAGAGAACCAGATCAATACAGGCAAGTTACGCCTTTCAAAATGTGACCCAGCACAAAAGACGTTCAAAAGTATGGGTAGGGGCGTGACCGATTCTCCTAAATCCGGTTCTTTCCGATGCCTCAAAGACCTTCCCGTATGTCACCCAGGGCCCAATTACTCTTTCCTAACTATAGGGTAGAAGAGAGTACAAAGCAAGGAAGACTCACGTTCCTACACTGAGGAGTTCTACTCTCTTTGTTGAGAGACTCACGTGTACGCTAATACTAGCCTTGTAAATACGTACTAACCTCTTACCAAACCAATTATTTTACCAATCTGTCTTTTTCACTGCTGATTTGACAGAAATGTCTTTTTTTCTTTCTTTTTTCACAAGGTTAGCAGTGGCCTAGGAGATCAGGGGAATTGTAGACATCATTCACCTATGTTTCTGCAAAGCATATGACAGCGTCTCTAATGACCTCTCACCTTTGAGAAATGTTAGCTAGATAAAACTACAGTTTGGTGAATTCAAACATGGCTGAATATCTCCCGCCTACACTGTTCAACATTCTAATCAGTGAGTTGGAGGAAGATACACATGGTATGACTATCAAATTTGGAAATGATGAAACTGGTAGAAATTCTTAACCCATTAGATGATAAAATGACAAATGGAAAGGATTGTGATAGGCTAGAGACTGGTTGAATTTGAAAGAAAAACATAATAATAATAAATGCAAAGTCCTACAGTTGGGTTCAAAAAATCAACTACACAGGAAGAGACTGGGGAAGACAGACCTAGATAACAGAGCATGTGAAAATATCTAGGAGGTTTTAGTGAACCACAAGCTCAATGGAAGTCAACAGTATGATATAAACAACCATAAAAGATAATGCAAGCTTAGGTTACACTAATAGAAACACAGTGTACGAAATGAGGGAGCGAACAGTCCCATCATACAACCTGCTATGATTACCCTACATCTGGAGTATTGTGTGCATTTCTGAGCATCACAATTTAGAAAGGATGTTGACAAATTGCAGGAAGGCAACCATGATAATGACAGGAGAAGAAACAATGGCATATGAATGAGTCAACCATTTAATAAATACCTACTATGTGACAGGTGCTATGGGAGAACAGATAAAAAATGAAATTACCCCTGCTCTCAAAGGGCTTATATTATATAGACAACACATACATCTATATATAAGTAGACACAGAATAAATACAAGGTACTAAGGGAGGATACCAGTAGTTATATCTTAAAGGAAAGGATTCAGAGGCAGAGGTGTGGAAAGAACTCATTCCAGGCATGAGTGAGGGCCTCTGCAAAGCCAGGAGGTGGAAGGCTGTGTGTGAGGAGCCTGGAGAAGGCCAGTCTGGCTAGACCACAGAATGCAGGAAGGGAAATAATATATCATAAAGCTGGGAAGATAGTCTGGAACCAGCACATGAAGGGTTTTAAAAGCCAAAAATGGTAGTTTGTATTTTATTTTAGGCAACAGGGCATTTGGTAAACTCCAGTTACTAAAGAGGAGAATAACATGACCAGATATGTGCTTAAGGAAATCACTTTGGCAGCTCTGTGGAGGAAGGACTGGAATGTGGAGGAATTGGAGGCAAGGAAATCAATTAGGAAGTCACTGAGAGAGTACAGGTGAACAGTGATGAGGACCTGAACTCAGGCAGTGGCTAGATGAATCGAGAGAAGTTGGACATGAGAGATGTAGGGGACATATAGACAAGAAGTGCCAACTGACTGATTACATATAATCTTCTCCAGGTGAGGAGGTTAAAGAGCTAGGGATAATGCGAAGGTAACAAACCTGGGGGACTTCAAAAATGGTGGTGCCATTGCCATCTACAGAGGGTAAGGGTTTGGAGACAAAATAAAGAGTTTTGTTTTGGACATTTTGAGTTAGAGGTATCTCTGGGATATCCAGTTTGAAATGTACAATAAACAATTATGGATGCATGACTGGTGCTCAGAAGAGTGCCATGGGTTAGATATGATGACAGGAGGATGAAGAACTGGGGTCCAGGAATAATGATTTTAATCTGGAAGGAGACTTCGGAGAACATCTACAGATGTTTAGCTTTGAAAAACACTGGGGGCTGGGGGTGAAGAGACACATAACTATCTTCAGGAGATTCAGTCTTGCATGTCCTTTCTAGGAGAGGGATGCGGTTGAGGGAGATGCATGCAAGAGATAAGGGGTTCCAGTCAGCTGAATTACTTTAGATAACAAGATCTACTGGAAAGAGTCAGGAGCCATGGGCTCAGATCTCAGTGGTGCCACTTGCTAGTTAGGAGACCTCAGACAAGCCCCTTGACTTCTGCAAGTCTCTCTTTTCTCATCTCTAAAATGAGAAGGTGATACCAAGTCCTAAATCCTACAACTATTTGAAGGGTTGTCATATGAATGGAGAATCAGATTTGTTCTACTTGGCTCCACAGGACTGACTCAGGAGTGAAGGTTGGAAGTTGTTGTGAATTCTCCAATCACCTGAGTTATTCAAATAAAGACTGCATGACCCTTTGTCAGGGATGCTAGCTAGTTACTGAGTGGACACCTGTTCAGGTATAGGTTGGTCTACATCAGGGGGTCTTAACCCAGGTTCTACGAGCTTGTTTTTAAACAATATTTTGCTACCTACATTCCAACATAACTGGTTTCCTTTGTAATCCTCTGTATCTTATGTAAGTAAATTAAGGATTCTAAGAAGGGATCACTAGGCTTCACCAGACTTCAAAAGAGGTCCAGGACACACACAAGAGTGAGAAACCTTGGTCTCAAGGATATGTGAGGTTCCTTCCAATTATATGTAGTTTTGTGAAAAATTTTCCCATAGGCTAGTAGTAACTCTTACAAAGTTATTTTGTCACTTTTGTATTTTCAAAGAAAACTCAACCAACATTTATTAAGTCACTAGCAGGGCTCTGTGTGTGAAATCCAAAGACAAACAATGAACAGTCCCTGCCCTCAAGAAGTTTATAGTGTGGGAGATACAGCAAGTACACAGGTAAGTACATACAAAGTTTTCAGGAGTGAGAGAACACTAATGACTGGGGCAAGGGAGGGAAGGAGGAAGGGCAGAAAGGAAGGGCTCATGTAGCAGGTGGCACCTGGGCTGGACTTTTTAGCAAGGCAAGCAACGATTCCACAAGTGAAGAATGAGCACATTCCAGACACGAGAGACGGACCACCTGTGCAAAAGCATGAAGGCAGATGATGGCAGGCCATGTCCAAACAACAAGCTAGCACACTCATATGAGCAGAATGGAGATATCCATAGGTATAGTAAAAAGAGGACATATTCTAAATAAGCCAATTAGCAATATACCTATAACTTACACCCACTCAGGGAAGGCAGACAAACATGAGAATTAACCCAATTTAGCATCTACAATAAAAAGGATGGTCTACCCAACACAAGGCTAGAGAGGCTGGTACCAGATGACTCATTCCACTTGTAATGGCTACATTGGCCTGCTGCCTTGTTTTACTAAAGCTGAGTGCTGAAATTCCAAAGATGTTCCCTCCTCCCCCTTCCCTTAGCAGCTTCTGAGCACTGAGTCATTAAGAACCTAAAGTGTAATTTATCTTATACACTATTATCCTGTTAAATTGCTATACAGCTGCCATGGCTGTAATTGCAGCGATCAGTAATTCAGGCTTCCTGAGCAAAGGGACATAAGTAGGTTTCATAATTTAAAATTTCCCGAGGATTTATTTTTAAAGAAACCTGACAGAAGGAGTAGCTCACCTAATGCTTGTGAAGGGAGGTCAGTCACTTTCTCATTTGCATAGTTTTCATTACTCAGAAATACCAACATCTCAGAATCTATCAATCAAGGGGTCCAAAAAAGAAATAATCTCATTATAATTAATATATCATACAATACCACCCTTTAAGAAACAATATTTGCTATGACTATATGACCAAAAGGTTAAGTCAATTTTGCAAATACTCGTTTACCTACAAGTTAACAATTTCAACCAGAGGGATAGCTAAAAACACTTGACACCCTTGTCCTTCTCTTGAGGGAAAAATAGACTGAAGAAAAACAAGGACTGTTCAAATTTATCAACAATTTATAAAGCTGAGTTAGCAGTCACTCTGAAAGTCTACGAAAGGAAAAGTCAAGGAGCAGTGGTAAAGAAAGTAGGGAAGGCCATGAAAGCCTTTCCTCCTGGCTCCCATTACAATTTTGGTTTTGTTCGTCTGTTTTCATAATGGACTTCTGTCAAGGGGGGGAAAGTCTAGGATTACAACTGTCTCAAGGCCACTTTTGAAATGAATGCCTTTTATGAATCACTTCCGTGGTTCCACTTTCCTGGACAAGAAGAATGAACAGAGAGGGAGAGGTTGGCCATTGTTCTGGGCATGTCAAGGGTTTAATCTAGCTTTGTGTGCTAAGAGGATTGGCACTAAAATGAAGAAAATTAAGCCCCCCACTTACCCCTAATCTCAGAGGACTCCACTACAAACAAAACCCCAAACACAACAAGCCACTCCTGCCTAAAGACAGCCTTCCCTACATCAATTCAGATGAACGCTAACTGCCAATCTCAAAGGCCAGGAATGTTACTGCATGCCCAGGTAGACAGAGTTATCAACCCCGAGCTGACTGGTGCAGCAGGCCTACAAAGGTGCACTAGTAATCCTACAGAGAAAAGGGATGGTGATCACAGGGAGAGAAGCCCACTTCTCTGCAGCAACATCTTTCTCTGAGGTAAACTAGCTCAGGGGTCACCTAACTGACTAGTGTCACCGACATCCAAATGAGTCAACACATATCAAGCGCTTTGCTGACCTTAAATTACTCTAGAAATGCTAGTGATTGTTGTTTTTACTATTGTTGTTTTTATTATTATTGTTATTATTGTTGTTATCCTGGAAGCAGACATTCTTATGCAGCTCCCAGTTTAAAGGAAACTTCGGATCTTGTCAGCTGAATTCAGTCACTTGACACTCTCCATAGTAAGACAGAATAAGGGCAATTCCAACCCATCCAGGCTGTTTACTGTGAGTGATTCAGGTAAAAGTTTTGGTGAATGCATGGACTTCAATATCCTATTTCCCAGGCAATAGCTGAGCTCCAAAGCTGTTACTGGCTAAAGGGGGCTGAAAATCATTTCCTATCTCTATGTCTATAGACAGCTCTCTCTCTCTACCAATCTATTTGTCTATATTAAGGCAGCATGGCCTTAGTGGAGTAGTAGAGGGAGAGTTGACCTTAGTCAGTGGCTCCTCTGACATATACTGGCTGTGTAACTCTGGGTGAGTCAGGGAACCTCTCAGTCCACTGGCAATCCTCTAAGACCATAATCTACAGAGAAAGAGCTGGTCTGTATAGGTAGAGCAAACTTATCTCCTGGAGCTCTCCACACCAATAATATCATAGGATGAGTCTAAAAAGACAGGGCTGTCAATTTAGAGCTGAAAGAAACTTTACAGGCTATGCAGGACAACTCCCTGATATTACAGATGGGGACAGTGAGGTTCAGAGAGCTCAAATGATCTTTAGCAAAGAAATTAAGTGGCAGATCCAGGATCCAAACCCTCATCCTCTGGCTCCAAATCCATCCATTTCAACTTTCCAGGCTCTTCTGTCCCTCAGGTTGTTTTCTAATATATTTATTAAATTATTTTGTTTTGACACAACAAACAACTGAGCTCTTTTATAAATTACATTCACCATGAAAACAGTTTCGCTATCAATAGAGGGATACACCCTGTAATTCTGGCAGTATGTTACCAGTACTGACCATAGTACTGATTAGAATTTTGTTGCTTCTTTATTTGGCCTTTATTTACACTATTGGAGTCTTTGTGTATGTTGTTCTTTGGGCTCTGCCTTCCTGACTATGCATCACTTCATACAGGTCTTCTGATGTTCCCCTGGATTCTCCAGAGTATGTATTCCTTATGGCACAATAACATTCCATTCATATGTTCTAATTTGCTCAGTCAACTGAGCAATTATTTTGTTTCCAGTCTTTCGCTTTCCCAAAAAATGTTCTATGTTAACATTCTGTACACATGGGTCCTTTCTTGTTGAAAATCACCTTTAGGATATAGTCAGTCAACAGGCATTTATTAAACACCTCCTATGTACCAGACACTGTGCTATTAAGTTCCAGGTACACAAAAAAAAATGGCAAAAACAAAACAAAAATAAAATACCAGCCACTGCTCTCAAGGAGCTCACAGTCTAATAAGGCAATATAGTCCCTATAGTGAGATCCCTGGGTCAAAAGGCATGATTTAGTAATTTTTCCAATTAGAAGGCAAACTCCTTGAGGGCAGAGTGGAGGGTAATTCCCCCCACCTTTATCTTTGTATCTCCAGAATCTACAATCAGTCCTTAATTTTCATAGGGTTAGAAAAATAGCGCCAAAGTAAAAAATGTGAATGTTGATACATTGAAACTATGGGAAATAACACAAAAGTGAAAATGAGGTTACTAATAAAACCAGATGAATGCTTGAAGTCATGAAAGTTAACTGCATGAATACTGAGGGTTGTTTGTCCATCAGTGCATAATCCTGGGCAGGCTCTGCAAACCGACAATGAGCTGGGCCTAGAACTATGCAGAAGGAAGAATAAGCCCAATTAACTCTGAAAAAATGAATGACCGCAAGCTTCTCCCTGAAACACCAAGATTCTTCCATTGATGCTGTATGTCCAGGAACCATGGCATACTATAGTCTGAAAAACTGAAGTTGAATATCACCCAAAGGGCCACTTCACAGCTCACAGAGCATGGTAGGAGTGAGCAGGTTGCAACATATTATAAATAAGAAATTACACAGAAAAAAATTACATACAGAATATCAGAGAAATGTATGAGCTGAAAGAAAGAAAAAGATGGACTAGTCATGAAGCAAGAGTTACATGATAAAGGATAACAGACGGATGTTCCATTGGTATCCACATATCAAAAGAATGGTATTTCCAACACGTACGTGTATTTATAGGAAGACATAAGCAGGAACCACACAGGATCCATTAGCAGTCATAGATAGGCATGATGTGTGTCACAGGAGGTAATATCCACATCTGATGGGGCACAGAAGCATTCTCAATGTTAAAAAAGTATCTTGTATACAACGGGTGCTGAATAAATGCTCAATGAATTGTTGAATAAATTGTTTTCCAGGATGGTTGAACCAATTCTCAACTCTACTAGTTGTGAATCAGCAAATCTGTCTTCCCATGGACCCTCTAAGAGTGACTTTTCCCATCTTTCAGCATCTTTGCTAGTTAGGTATGAGGTATTACTTCAGAGTTGTTTTAGTGTAATTTCTCTTATTAATCATTTTAAATATTTTCAGGTGGTTACTGATAGTTTTTATTACTTCTTTCGAGGACTACTTATTCATGTCCTTTGACTACTTGTCTACTGAAGAATAACTCAATCTTACATTTTGGCAATTCCTTATAGATTTAAGATGTTAAGAGTTTTATCAGAGGTATTAAATGCAAAGATTTTTTTCCCCCAGTATATATCTTTTCTTTTGATTCTAGTTGCATTGGTTTACTAGTGTGAAAGCTTTTAAATTTTAAGATTATTTACTCTGTTATTTATGATCTTTTTCTTTTCTAGTTAATGATTTCCCTCATCCATAACTGTGAAAGTTATAACCTATTTTCTAGTTTTTTAATGGTATTTAGATTTAGCTTAAATTTATCCATTTTCGATTGCCATCACTAATTTTGATACAGCAGTGTGTGCGGCTATATAGGTTAACACCACACAATCTGGGATTTTTTTTCAGACCTGTCCTATCAACACGAATGAAAAAACTGTCATTCTTGTAACTATTTCCATCTGCTCTTTGAAATCCTTCAACATCCATTATGGGTGAAAAGCTTTCCTCTAATTCAGACAGATGTCAAAGATCCAAGCTTTTCTAGGGGAACAATAATCCCAAATCATTACACCAGGAAAGATGGAGGAAAAAGAGAGACAGAGGGAAAGGAAAGGGTGAAAAAGAGGGAGAGATAAAGGGAAGACAGCACTTACTATGTGCCAAGCATTTTGCTAAAGAGGGAACAGTTCTTGTACTCAAAGAGGAAATGAAAGGAGACTGGCCTTCAGTATCCTTTTTTCCCAGGTCGGGGATGGGTTCCAAAGTCATTTTTTTCATTTTGCATGGTCTCATTAGCTTGAATTTTGCTAGTGGGTTATTTTGCTTCTAGTTGTGACTGCTGTGTCTAGATTTCTCTTTTACTGTAATAGAATCTGCTTTAGCAGACCTTGTGTTGAGCTATCTCCAACATCATGAATTGATAGGCTATAAATTACTGTGTCTCTCAAGTAAATGAAATGCAACTTTGCATCATCTCGAATGACTACACACTATCCTGTTGCATAAAGTGACTCAACTGAGGGACCGGGCAAGAATTAAGCAAACAGCCTATGAACCGTGGCATTCACATCTCTCAGGTCTCCAGCTCGAACCCTCAGATTCCCCTGAGCATCCTCAGTTATGGTTCCTAAGACAGAAAAATGATACTTCCTCCACCTCTCAACCTCTGGAAGTGGTCAGGGTATAGTGAGTGGCAAAAATGCTGAATGAGTCAAAGGAGCTTGCTCTACCAGCTCCTCTACGTAATATCTACGGGATCTTGGGCAACAGAAACAAGAACAAACTCCCGGCAATCCTGCGAAATCTTTAATTCTCTTACATGAAATATGCAGTTCTCTTATCTGCATAGTGGGAGACTAGGGAGAGGGAGTAGGGATAGTGGCCTCTAAGGCTCTTTTGCAATCTGTATGCAGCAATTTCATGGTCCCACTCTGCACTCCTCTCTCTCCCACCTTTGTAATCTATGTGGCAAAGGAATAAAGCAGCAAAAACCTAATATACAAATTCTATACAGACACAGGCCATCCATCCAAAGGAGAGATGTGAGACCCCATTCAATATGGCTTCATACCCAACCATGAAGGTGACTAACAGGCTTTGAAGCATCAGAAATCCCATAAAGCATGAGTACACGGGTACCATGACCTGACCATTCCACCCAGAACCCTGCTGCCAAGGCTATGTGCAAGGATACATCACATCCATCTACCCAAAGCTAAGGGCAGATTCTCAGAACTCCCTATATCACCTCTCTGGCACTATAATATTCCTGCCCATCTGTGCAGGATGGCCCCTAAAGTACTATCCTACAGTAGGCTACAGTTCCTAGAATCCTAGGGAAAGTTATTCAATTATTGTACATTTGAAAAGCAAGCTGTATATAATGGAGTCACGGCTTTATATTTTACTGAGTATATGGAAATGCTCATTTTAGCTGACGTTCAGAATTCTTTAAATACAAAGGAAAAGGAAGTTATTCAGGTATGTCCTGGGACAAAAGCACTCTACTCCTTCTCCTTGGTCAGTTCCAGACTGGCAGGGAACAATCCCACACCTGCTCCAAAGTAAGCATCATCTCTACAACTCAAGGTGCAGACAAATAAACATAAGGCAAGATCAGAAGGTCATAACACCTTCACTGATCCTGCTCCTCTGCCCTAATCTTGATCCAAAGCACTTCAAACAGCAACTAGCTAGGATACCAGAAGGGCCAAAATATTCTCCTCAAAAGGTTCCCAGTAATCCAAATAAGACCCTGGGCTTGGTGAATATTTTACAGCACCATATCTCACCACCACTCAAATGATCAGCTGGGAAAATATTCAGAAAAACTTCATCTTGACCCCACTACTGCCAAACAAGCTTTACAGCAACCTATCTAAGCTTCATTCCAGACTGCCAGGAAAAGCTTTGCAAAGACACTAAATAAAGGAAAGTGTCATCCCTCCAGGCACTCAGACCCCAGCTCTTCTGGAGCTGAGCATTTACAAATGGAGAATCCATATCTATGTCTCTGAGGCCTTGTATGGAAATCCACAGGACAGGTTGTCTCCTTCCATCTCCTGGAAGATAAATGATTAGTCAGGTCTGCCAGAAACCCACCCAGGGTATGATTCATTAAGGAATCCTTATAGGGTCAAAGAGGAATGAGTCTGCGGTCCCAAGGTATACTCCCCATAGATTCCAGGACCCAATGTCACAAGGCCACTCTAGATGTGTTACTCCTTAGCAGTCACTTGTGTCCACGGCGTCTGATGTCACTAATATAAGCACTGATCCCAAGTGGGCCCAACTTGCTGGACAATTTACAAAAGCCTTGGACACTGCCATTCACTTACTCTCCTAGGACAACTCAGCAATTGTCTGATGAGCAGAAAAGAGTCATCATTTCCTTCTTTTCCCTACCAAGGTATGAGGAGAAGGGAGGTGAGGAAGAAGGCAGGCTAGGAATGCTGTGAGTGTGGGCTGGTAATGTGCTTGTCTTTATTTCCAAGGCTGGATTAAATTCCCTGTGATTGTGTCTAAATCAACAGCCAATTTTAAATTGCTACTCGGAGAAGAAACCTCCATATGCTTCAGGATGAAAGACAAAGAACCAAAGAGAATTTTGTATCTTGGCCTTTTACCTCAATATTCTCAATAACTGGTTCTTTAGATCAATGTGGGCTGCATTTTTGGCTACAGGAAGAAGAGTCTAGAATTCAGCACCGTCCAGCCGGACAAGCCCCAACTTCCTTAAACAGCAGGGTAAGTGCTCCTGACCTTGGGACTACTCCTCTAGCTCTCTGAGAAAGAAAATATACAAGGCAGAGCGGGAAAGCCCCTCTGAGCATTCTGGCAGTGTGAACACAGCTGCTGATACTATCTCATCTTGACCAAGTGCTACCGAGGGTTGCTGAGTCTGTGACCAGGATATGAGAAGCACTCAGGCTTGGAGGGCCTGCTCAAAGGCAATGTGACAGCGTCCTAGGATCTGGAAGAGGGAAATTTATCTAGTACTGGGAAATTCCACTAGCACAGCCTGAGGGGCAGGGAAAACACTGGATCCCAAAGCCAGGAACCCCACTAACTTACCATTTCACTTAAGGCAGAGCATTTAATTTCTCTGAGCTGTATCTATTCTGCTGGATATAGAGGATATGGGACTACAGAGACAAAAGAAGTTGTCTGGGAGGTTTAAATAGTCCAACCAGTATGCTGCCATACTTCCCAGTACTTTATAACTCAAAGGCACTATTTGGAAGCCAGCATCCAAAGAAAGTATTTCAAATCTAAAGCAGAAATAGATCTGAGTGAATTAAGGGGACAGGGTTTTTGCTTGGATAAAACCAGATGAGACTAAGAATCTAGATTTTGTAAGGCTGGTATGGCCCAAGAGAACAATGCTGTATGTCCCCAGGAGGAGGCAGCAGATTTAAATGTGACACATTCTTCTTATATGATCAAAGGGCCATTTAAACTTAAATCAGCACACTTTATATCACAGACCAGATGGCATGAAACTAAATATATTTTAAAACCGTGTTTTATGCCATGCCAATTACAGCACAGTCAGTTGGCTCACACAACATGTTCTGACAGATGCACAAGGACTTTCTATATGATTTGAATGAGCTCTCACTTCATCTTGGTTTGACAAAATGCTCTCCCGTAATTGGAAAGAGGCTAGGGGCCAGCTTCAGGACATACATGTGGCACAGCCAGGACTGACTGTCTTGAAGAACTGCCCCTATGCCCTTCCGACAGGTCCACAATAGACAGACCACATACAGACTCCTGAAATAAGGAAGTTGGTCAAGAAAAACGAACAGTTGGTGGGCGGGATCAGGGCTTCCGGCCTAGAGGGCTTACAGCTGGTCTGGCTATTCATCAAGAAAGCCGAATTTAAATGGCAGACACGTTCAAAGTGTAACATGTAATAAAGCAACTGGAGCAGCAAAGGGTCTTAATTTTGGTTTCCTTTCCATCCAGCACATCTCTGGCCAGCAGCAGAGTAAGCCGGCCTGGTGTGTTATTTGCCCTTAACATTATCACATCTGGGATAGCCCAAATTCAATTCTGTCACCCAAGGCGATTTTCCACATACCACCCGGAGGCCACCCATCTGCTCTAACCCCCCAGAGTCTAGTTCAAGATTTCTGTTCGTTATGGAGGAGACTTCATTAAAGTACCAGGGTAACGTGGCCCATTTGATTAGCACCTAGTATTAATGAGACTAAAATTATGGGTTTGACGCCCTGCCCCCCCTCAATTAAATTCAAGAAGCATTATTAATTGCCTACTGTATGCAAGGCACTAGGAGAGACTAGAGGAAAAATGAAAATCAGCCCCTGCCCTCCCAGACCTGACATTCTCAGTATCAGGATCATTGGCTGCACCTGTGATTTATTTCACTGGTATAGCATCCTCTAGCAGTCAGGAAGCTCCCTCTAACAGTGCAGGCTAGTAGCTGCTCCGTAATTTAGGAGTCTTATAGAGTAGCCTAGAGCACTAAGAGGTTAAGGGATCTTTCAGAGGGTCCCACAGCCAGCATGCATCCGCAGTAGGACTTGAACCCAGGTCTTCAATCCCCATGCCACACTGCCTCACTAAATGGATAGCACAGAAAACAAATGCCTATATTCTTCTACAGACAAGAAACAAAATCATCTTAACCCTTGTCTGATATCTCAGGAATGTGTATCACTAGTCTGGAAGGAGTACAGGTGACCAGTGTAGACAACTCAGAGAAAAATCCATCAGTGTGGATGTTGTTTTTCATCTCTGCCTTGTCATCCTGTGCATTTGCACCAGATCTGGAAAAGGCAGCCACTGATAAGCCAGAGATCTGTGGGACCTTTATCCATCTAAGTCAATTCATTGCCTTGCTCTAGCTTTTTCTCTCTTTCTCTTCCCCCAGAAACCAAGACTTTCCGGAAAAAAAAAAATTAAAAATACTATATCTGTATTATGGTGTGTCTACTGTGTCTTGGTATGCGTTCACCACCTCTTGCCTATTTAGGAAATTCTTTGGAACATCTACTGAATTTAATGAAAAAGTGAAATCCCAAGGTAAATTTCCTAACAGGAAATAGGGAGCTGGTTGCACTGTAAAGCCAAGAAATCTCAAGTTCACAGATGTCTTTGGGTCTAGAGGGCAAATAGGGTAATAAGCTAATGGGTAGATTTTGGTAATGATGCCATCATGGTTAAGTCTAACTACTTCATTACAAAGAACCACTCTATAACTCATTACAATTAAATGAATACTGATAGGAAAAACCAGCTAATGAGGCACTTCTGTGAAGATCAGAACTGTCATTGACCTCAGTGACTTATCACCAAATCTCACTGTGGCTCAGCATTTAAATCTGGGATGTGGGTATGATGAACTCAAGCCAGAATGTCTGTATTATGCAATTAACGGTTTGGGGGTAAGGAGGAGGGGAGTGACTTACATAGTATTACTATAAGTAGTTAATTTTATTAATACTCAGAGAATGCAGAACCTACAATAGTATAATATAGACACAGGAAAATCAATGGGATATCCTCGAATATGCTGTTCTTTGGGTGGAACGTTTGAACTAAAATCAGTACAGCATGTACCCTGAATTGCTTTTTTCTAGGAGTACTGCATTTATTAAGGTGGGAACCCCCAACACTAAAGTCCCCTAGGCACCATTAACGCCAAAAATCTCTGCTAATTCTTCCTTGGCATTCTATCTGGAGAGGTGGCAATGTGGAACCAGGGGAAGGACAATGTCACAAAAGGATACCAAACTTTCTAAGAACATAATAAACACTCTGTCCCTTGAAATCTTATCCATCATTTATTCCAGGCCCAGCTCTTGGTACCACCTGTGAAGTCTCCCCTGATAATCATGGGTGAAAGTGGTCTCTCCTTCCTCAAATCTCACAGAATCTACTGTAATTCTAGATAAACATATTTGGCTTTGTATTTTTGTATTGCACACAGATCTCATCTTTCCAACTAGATTGTATCTTCCTGGAGTGCAAGGAATGTGTTTTGGACATCTTTGCCCAACAACTAACACAACTGCAATTCTTGCACATAGTAGGCGTTTAATAAATGTTTGTTGAATAGTTGTTTCCTACCAAGCACACTGTCTTCTCCATTCCACTTTTTCTAACCCTATCCATATATTCTTTTTTTAAAATTAATTTTATTTTTCATTTGTTAGTATTTTTCCCTCCCACTTCCCGTTACCACTAAAACAAAAACAAAATACCTGTAACAGAGTCAAACAAAACAAATTCCTCTATTGACCATGTCCAAAAATTGTATTTCTCATTTTGCATACTAGTCCATCAAATGTCTGTCAGGAGGTGGGTTCTTCTTCACCATCAGTCCCTCTGAAATCAAGGTTGATCATTAAGTCTTTCAAAAACTGTTCCTTTCTTACAATATTGATGTTACTAGTATAAACTGTTCTCCTGATCCTGCTCACTTCATTCCGCATCAGTTCATATGAGTTTTCCCAAGTTTCTCTGAAATCTCTTCATTTCTTACAGCACAATAGTACTCCATTATTTTCATATACCATAATTTGTTCTGCCACTCCCCCTTAGTTCTCAGTTCTTTGCTACCACAAAAAGAGCTTCCATAAACATTTTTCATATATGTCAGACTTCTCTCTTTCTTTGACCTCCTCAGGGGGAAGCCTAGTAGCAGTATTACTGAGTGAAAAGGTAGGTACAATTTAGTAACTTTTTGGGAACTGTTCCAAAGTACTTTCCACAATGGCTGGACCAATTCACAGTTCCACTGATAGTGCACCAACGTGCCTGTTTTCCCCTAAGTCCCTCCAACATTTGTCATTTTCCATTTTTTTTATCAACTTTCCCAATCTGACAAGCGTGAAATGGAACTCATAGATGCTCTAATTTGCATTTCTCTGATGAGTAGTATTTTCATATGGCTATGGATAGTTTAGATTTCTTTCCTCCATCCATTCTTCACATGTGTCTTGCCAGTAATGTTGTAAGCTACTTCAAGGTTTGCAATCTCTTGCAGTAAGCTTTTACTAGAAAGACCCCTGAACTTAAGATCTTAGACGAGCCTCCTTCACCTCTCCAACCTTTAGCTTTCTTATCTGTAAAATAAGGATAAAACAATACCTGCCTCACGGGGTTTCTATGAGGATCAAACGAAATGATGTTAAGGGTTATTTTTTGGTCTGTGCCTGTGATGTCACAAATAATTATTAAAATATTTCTATATCCATTTGCTTGTCAAGTACTTTACACAGACTCTAAACTGCATGTGACTGACAGACTTGGTTAAATCATTTATAATCTTGTAGGAATAAACTAAAAATACATCAGTTAATGTAGCCTTGTGAAAGCCACTCCAATAGCCACTGCCCCCCCATGAAAATAAAATGAATGATAAAATAATTAAAAGCAATAAAAGTGAAGAGGTCATTAGTATTAAACTACCACTGTTAGGTTGGCTACCAAGTGGTAGAGCAAAGCACTGAATTTAGAATCTAAGATGGTTTCAAATTCTGACTCTGCTATTTAATATCTGTGTGACCCTGGGAACGTCACTTCCCTTCTGTTGCCCTCTATTTCCTCAGATGTAAACTGAAGAGAGTGCAGTAGATGGTGACCGAGATTCCTTCTGGCTCTAAATTACACAATTCTGCAATCCAAGAGGCTAGGCCATTTTCCAAATATGTCACTACCATATTGTTGAGTGACTCTGGATTTACTACTTTATCTCTGTCCTCAATTTGTTCATCTTAAAATGAGGAAGAATGATGTCACCTGTTGCTGCCCAACCCACCTGCCCTAGTCTCATATCAGGATATAGTATCAAGTTGAGATAATGTCACCAAGGTGCTTAAAAAAAAACACCAACAATAAACCAAAATGTGGCTGTTATTAAGATTATTAAAGAGCTTGGGACTCTTACAAACATCTCCTTGTTACAAAAGGCTTTCAAAGTTATGAAAGTAATGTGCAATATGAAATGTGAACTCTGGGTTAGCACAAACCTTCCTCAGGCCTAAGTGAGTGAGTACATACCATTATCTATAGCAAGTGCATGTGAGTATTTCATAACTGTTAAACAATGAGGATTTTAAATGAAGAGGCTCTTCCCAATGAGAACATTGCTTTAATTGGATTTACACGAAAGTTCCATGGGTAAGAGAACTAAGACTAGAACTTTAGGAAAGAAATTCAGCTTCATAAACATTAAATGTTGCTACTGCTGCTGGGCCTATCCCAAGAGCAGAGAAGAGAAGGAAAATGACTTTTCTGGGAGAGGTCACCATTAAAGACAAAGAAAATAAACATCTTAATTACCCTTTAAGCCAACCATTCTTTCTTCTTCCAACTTTGGCACTGCAACAACATTAGGGATTCTTCTGGACCAAAGCTCTAGGCCTAGAATAATTCTTAGCACAGGAGTGTGCTGTAAATGTTTAACCACTACTCTCCAAGAAAGAAAAATATACACTGGACATACTTTTAAGTTTGATCTGCACTATTAATCTTCTGCATCACTTTCTTAAGTCTAGACAATCAACAAAATGATAAATCAAGCTCTCATTTGTAGCATTTGCCGATTTCAGTTTGCCCAAGGGAACAAGCCTTAGTGGCAAAGCTGGGAGTCCAACTCAGACCCTCCAACTCCAAGCTCAGCACTCCCTGCGGTGGTCCAGGGTGCTCCCTTGCTGAAGTTAGCACTTAGTTCAGGCTACCCTAGGCAAACCATGTAATTAGAGGAAGACCGGTTTCAGTGGACCATGGTATGCCTGGCCCAGTAGGTTATACAGTAGGCCCAGTCCTTTGTCCAGGTTTCTCAAATGAAACACAACATCCAGACACACATGGCTCAAATGTGATGCAAGGTCAAAGGCCTTTTGTTCCTGTTATTGTGATCTAATAATAGAACTGCCAAATGTACAGAGTCAAAAGAGCTCCTGTGGATTCTGTTTGTTCACTAGCCATATTACCATCTCAGGGTTATATAGAACATAAGACGAGCAAGGATCTCTGAAAATAGGATTTCCAATAAGAGGGACAAAACAAAGAATGCTTAAAAATTACTCAAATACCCTAATTTCCACAATTTGACTCTAAAATCTCAAAATGCATTTTCCCCTGATACTCCTTAAAAATTGCTTATTTACTTTTACATCATCTTCATTTCCTCATATAACCTTCTTCCCTTCCCCATCCTCTGTAGAGAGTTATCCTCTGCAATAAAGAATAAAAGAGAAAGAGGAGAAAAAAGAAATTTATCAAAACTAAACAATTAAGTCAAATGTATTACACTGCTCCACATCCATAGTGTTCCACCTCTTCAAAGAAGGGGAGAACACATTCTCATATCTCTTCTTAAAGGTAACATCTGGTGGTTATACTGACTTAGAAATCTTTCCATTTTTTTAGAAGTTGCTGTTTTTGGTCTTCCTATGTGCATTGGTATAGTCACTGCATACACAATTTTCCTGGTTCCGATGATTTCACCTTGCATCAGCTCTTATAACTCTTCATTTTTTATGGTATAGTAATACCCCATCCTATTCATGTGCCATAATTTGTTTAGCCATCTAATCAACAGGTATCTATTTTTTCCCAGTTGTACGGGGTAATAGGCACCCATTCTTTTCATTCAACATTTATTTTCATCAACACAAACTCATGTATCCATTTTGCACACCTGTACAACATAGAGCAAGGAAAATCAGGCTCATTTTAACAACAAGAAAATGAGAGTAGCACAGTTACCTCACCATTAAGGAAGGTCCTTTTGCTTGGAGGAGAACCCAGGAATTCAAAAACTCAGTCTACCACTACTCCAAGTACTAGCCACCAGCTCCTCTCCACCTGCACTGTTAATGTTGTAGACTAGGAAAATGGAGTAGCTCCAAGCCACAAGCTATTAACAGGGAGTCCATAAAGCTCAGGTGACCAGAAGCTGAAATCAATCAACAAGCAATTTATTAAACACCTACTGTGAGAGGTACTAAGGATACAAGTACAAAGGATGAAACAATCCCGATTTATAAGGCGCTCCCATTCTAATGGAGGAGACAGCAAGCATACACATAAATATATACAGCATAAATGTAAAGTAACATATATACATATGAGGTAGTTTGGGAGGGAGGGCACTAACATGTTATTTTGGGACATCATTAACAGAGATCCTCTATAGTAAAAAACAAAACAAAACAAAACAAAAACAAAAAACTCACCTGTCTGGATTTCTGCCATACACCTCTTGGCAAATTTCAAATTCTTAAGAACTTTAAATTAATTCAACAGAGAAAGTTGCTAAGTCTGTGTATGCGTGAGATCAGTTTTCTCCCCCTTCAACTTCTTACTGAAACACATGTTCATTGGAACCTCTGATCTCATTCAAAGAACTGACTTTGTGAGGGGAAAAAAATCATCATTGAAAATACAGTAGCAATGATAACACCTAGACAAAGGGAATGATAATACAGCCAAATTAACATGGACGCGTTCTCACAATCCCTTTGGGCTAGAAACGATAGCAATTAGAAGGCTTTACCCCTCATTTAGGTTGGCAGCATGGAGCTGAGGTCCACAAGAGATTCACAGCAGGCCGTCTCTGAGCCTGTGTAAGTTAGGTCTCTAAGGCTGTATAGCTTTGCACAAGGGCTGAAAACATGAGGTCCTGTTCTTTTGTGGTTTGGTTTTTTTCTCCTGCTTTCTTTCTACCTTCAGTTAAATGTACTTACTTGGAGTTTCCGGCACCTAAGTGGGGCTAACTAGCAAGACATGGTCTATCAGACTAATGGCTGTCAAGTCGACAGCCTGCACTTTCCTAAGGCTTATTTCATACCTCTTAAACAAATCAGAAGGGAAGACGGCAAGCTTAAGAAGGATTCCCAAGCATCATCTCTCAAAGTAGAATAGGTCTTCCTTCTAAATTGGAGGCTCTGGCCATCACACACCTTAGATGGTTTATGGTTGAATAAAAGTGTGCCCAAGTAAGAGGAAGAATGAGAAAAGGGATGGTTTGTGCAACCTTTTGCTTGAAAAAATAGGGAACAATTTATCATGCTGTAGCATGGATTTGGAGTGAGAATACCTGGGTTCAAATCCTGGATCTGTGACCTTCAGCAAGTCACTTAACTTCTCTAGCCTCAGTTTCCTCATCTGTAAAATGAGGGGATTGGATTAGATGACTTCCCAAGTATACTCCAGCTTGAAACCTATAATCCTCTGTGCCACTGATCTAGCCTTTTAATTAAATCTCCTAAGAGGGCCTCCTGAAAACATTCCTTCTTATTCCACACCACATCAAGTACTGATTGTCCGTGTACCAATTTTATAGGTCACTCTGAATGTACGGATGGTGTTCAGTTTGGATTATACTTACCTACAGGGCAAAGACTACGTTTATATTTGCACAGCTCAGCTAAGTAATGAACACCACCACCAGCATTATGCCTCATTGGAAGAAAAGCAAGACAAAGTGCATACTGTTCATCATTGACTCTGCTAAAAATGCAAAGGCCATAGAGCAGTTTCTACATTTGCAGTCACTGACAGTCAAGGCTTACTGAGTATCCACCAAGTTCATCACTACTGTGGCCAGTACTGTATTATTGTAAGGGGTATTTATCATTATCCCAACCAGTAAACTAACAAAAGCAAATCAATCTAGCATAAAGTTCAAGGACCAAGATACAAGGTACAAATTAAGAAGCATTTCAAGTTGAAGGTGAATGAAAGAAGAAGCATGACTGGCATGTTAAGAGGTGAAAGGACCCTGGCTTTGGATTCAGAAGATCTAAATTCAAATCCTAGTTCTTTTCTTTAATATCCGGGTTACTTTAGGTAAGTCAGTTTACCTCTTCAAATCTAAGTAAATCTAAAAGCAGAGGGTCATATTACAGTGTACCTATGACTTCTAAGGCCCATTCTATTATTTAATTCAATAAACCTAGATCCTTTGGACACTCTTCTGAAGACAAAGTTCCAACAGAACTGAGCCTGAGGAAGCTGTTCTGTAATTTTGTACAACACTGAACTAGTTCCCTGTTCAAAGGTTTGATAGGGTGAGGGTCAGAGGCAGGAGGTCCATCTCAGAATTCTATAAGCTCTAAGAAAAATCTCTCTCCCTCCCTTCCTTCCCCCCTCTCTCTCCTCCCCAGCCTTCCCTTCCCCTTTTTAAAAGGGGATAATCACTTTCAATTAAGCTTTAAGAGACCTAAAACACAGATTTGACCAAAAGAGGAAGATCTAGCATAAACTAACAACTGAGTTTCTCTATGACTCTAGACCTCTTACCCCTTTTCTATGCGCAAGAATGGTCCCAAGACTGTAGCACTCTCATTTCAGAGCCCTAAGAATAGCCCCCCATTCATGGTGTTGTGTACACATCCTTTTCACTTGCTGCTTCTCCTGGGTATGTATGAAACCTTGTACTTGTACATTCTCCAAGGTAAACGGAAATATTTTTGAACAGGCACAGAGCGGCAGTCTTAATTCCATGCTCTGTCTGCAAAGAGGCAACGCCTGGATAAATTCCATTCCAGAGCAGAACACAGCAAGTGCGGTTGGTTCATAGGATCCCTCCTTTAAGCCTAAGTGGAGAATCATACTCAGAGGTAGAAGGTAAGAGGACATGTCAAACTGTCCAAGTCTCACTTCGGAGCACTGGACTAGCCATAAACTCAAGGGAGGAATTTCAATCCGTGCCTTCATTCTCTTTCAGACCACAAACTAAATCACTCAGTTCTGATTAGGGAGAAGGAAAAATCTGATGTTGCTACGCTTCCAGGGTAGTTCCCCAGTACCCTTTAATTTGTCAATGTGGGGACTCATAAAGACCTTGGAACACCAGGGAGGTCACTTAGAACACAGTAAGAGCCTAGATTTGGAATCCTGTCTCCCCCACTGGTTTGTTGTACGCTTCTGGACAAATCACTTAAGAGGCAGCATGTTGGGTCAAGAGTACTGGGTCTGAAGAACTAGACTCAAAACCCAGCCACGTGCTACTTTACTGACTATATGACCTTGATCCCAGCTAAGCCACTTGGACACTCTGGCCTCAGTTTCTCCATTTATAAGATAAAAGGGTTGGACTAGAAGACCCTGAAAGTCCCATCCAGTTCTAAGCCATTCTATGCTCTCTGGGCGTCAGTTACCCTCCTATAAAATGGAGTCAGTTAACAATGAGTTTTTCTAACATGCTTTGGAGCCACAACAATCATCAGCAGGGCCTAGAGTATTGTTTACAGTATTAGAGAAGCCAAAAATGGACTCAACATTTTATAATCAAAATCACTCCCATTCCAGACTAAACTCCTACTCTCCTGGGGAGTCTGGAAGCATCTTTTTTCCATCTCAATTTAATATTTGCTTGGTTTCCACTGATTGTCCTTACTTGGTGTGTATACATGGCCCTCTGAGACCAAAAGAAGATGAAGGTGCTCTATAAACCAAAGCAAAGGGGGCATGCTGAAATCCCCACAACAGAGAAGTGACTGAGCAAGAAGAGGAAATTCTTTCCATTTGTCTTCTGGCAGGCGGGTATTGATCTATCTGGGGATGGCTATCCCCTCTGAGGCCTGGCAAAAAACCTTATATGGCCAAAGAAAAGGCAGAAGAAATTATTCAAATGGGCATTGAAGCAGGGGATTCAATGTTGAATTAAAGTATCAGGAGTAGGGGAAGGGATCTGGGCTCACTGCCAAGGATTGGGACAGTAGGGTGAAGAAAGAAAAAAATACACATATCCACGCCCCTCCTCCCGTTCAAGCACCTGCTGGGATTTAGAAATTTGAGATGTCTATTAACTATGGAAAAGTCAATTCTGAAGGAAAACTAACCCTGAAAGAATCCTCTCTTCTCCCAAGTGCTAGGAGTTCAACAGAGGTACATGAGAGCTGTCCTCCCTCCAATAACATTCAGAGCTACAAAGGAGGGAGAGATGCATCTCATCCCAATAAAGCAAGTTTGCATCTGCCCATATCTTCCCAGTGGGAAGAGATTTTAAGCTATGTAACGAGAACTCTAGCTCTGGCCTGGAAAAGGACACTTTAGTCTAATTAATCACTTCCAGTTATTTACAGCACATTTTATCCCAAAGCATTTTGAGGTCTGATGGCCATTGGGAGGCCCAGAGTGCAGCTGTCTCTGGGGTGACATCCAATTAGGCTACCAACAACAGGAAAACACTATTGGGGGAGATTCTCATTTGATTTTTTTTAACTCCCATGACACCATTTTTCCCTTGTCTCCTGCTGATGTATTTAGATGCATGCTGAGGACAAGAGTAAGCAGAGATATCAGGACACCCCCCCCCCCCCCCCCCCCACACACACTTCAAGAAGATACCAGCCTCTTTCCACTACCAGCACTATCACTGAGCAGAGGACACCAGCAGGGTTTATAGGCATGGCCCTCCATACACTAAATGAAGATGATAGGAATTGTTCCTACGGATGACAGAGAACGAGCAGAATGAAGTGAGCTTCAATTCATATTCCAATATATATTCAATTCAAATTAATTATATGTTTATTCCTCAAACAAAAATAGAACCCAAAGCCAGGACAACCACTCCCTACTTTATGACTTGGCCTCATTTGTTGTTGTGGGAGCTTCCTTACACCCAGAAGTAAAGAGAAGCACCCAAAGGGAGCATGCTAACATTTAGAACTATGCTAGATGTTCTGAGAGAACTGTGCTATCTCCTACTCATTGATTCAACCAGCCAACATGTGCCTTCTACTGCAAGGAACCAGGAACCAGCAATGAAACTGAAGAAGTACCACTGTAGAAACTGAAGTCTGGGAGATAAACAGAGGCCATTTGCTTCCCTGGCTGGGTTGTTGGTACTTCCTTGCCAATGGTGCCCCATACAAAGGAACCATGAGATAAGACAGAAGAGGCCTTCCGACTAAGAATGGGACAAACAAGTAGCACTTTCTAAGAATAGATGTGCTTGACACTGTTGTGAAACTCTTACCCCAGTTTCTAAATACCAAAGGTGTCTCAGAATAAAATCCAAAGATTTCAGGGACAAGTTAACTACTTTCTCTTTCCAAGGAACTGGGAACATCCCAAGAAACACCCAGATAGCTTGCTCAGACAAGAATTCAAACTTACAAATGAGCATTAAAATCATACCACACACATACAATATATACATACACACATACATTTCCTAAGGGAGCTGAAGTCTAAGATCTAAATTTATGACACCAAATATGGTTAAAATTTCCATTCTTTTCAACACACCTGTCACAAATTCTAATTCTACTCCAAGCAAATAAAGAAGTGGCCACTTATGTAGTCTCTTTGTTGAGAAACATTGCTGAGATGCTTGAATTTAATATCTGGGCTGGTTTTTGTAGATAAGATTTTCCAACCAACAAAAAATTAGCTGGTGATGTTACTTAAATTGGACTAAGGTATTTGGGCGTATACCTAATGGACAAGCCAAATTACCCCACCTAAAAAAGCCAAAGCCAGTAAGGATATGGGATAGCTATCAGCATTCCTGGTGCACCCTTCTTCCCAACCCCACATTAATTCTCCTGAATGAAAGGCTCTTGGCTTGGGGAGAATATCACTAACCACAGAATGGAGGCAATTACCCCTATGTTCCTACCCTCCTTCAGACTGCCTAGAAAGGAAGGAGCCTGCCATTCAGACAATTAACTCAGTCTTGAAAGGCAGTGTTTATTTACAGCCTCCACAATTATTTTTTAAAAACATGTTCACTCTTTGGTCAATTGAAGCACAAAGGAAGAAAGACACACAAACCAGCATTCCTTTAAAACCCTGGCATCAGTCACTAGAATCTGGGCTCTTGTGTTTATTCTCGGTGTGACCTTGGGCAAGTCACCTGCCCTCTCATGGTATCAATTTCTTCATCTGCAAAATGAAAGGGTTAGACTAGACAGTCTATACAGGGGTTCTTTACCTGAGGTCTATGAAATTGTGTATTTAGGGTTTTTTTTTTTTACAACTGTGTTTCAATATCATTGGTTTCCTTTGTCATCCTAATAAAATAACGTATTTTATTTTTTCATTCAAAAACATTATTCTAGGAAGGGTCCACAGGCCTCACCAGAGTATCACCAAAAGGATCTATGACACAAAAAAGATTTAGAACCCATGGTCTATAGGGTTCCTTTCACCCCTGAATCCTCCGGAGCTATGGATTTAATCATGGTTATCTACAGAGCTACAGAGAAAGGGACTAAGAGGAGTAGGAAAAGGAGTAAGAAGGGTGGAAAGGCTATATAACCTTCTTGAATTTTAGCTTTCAACCAATCCAATGTCAACCAATGACAGCCAGAAAAACCAATCCCTTTCACATTACCCAGAAGCCAAGCCCCTCTGCTCTCTGCCCAGTCATTTGATGCTTTATAAGGCTCTCAGAGACCCCTTTTCGGGCTGTTTGTTCTGACATAAGCATGTGACTTGTTCATACACCAAGTTCCACACCAAGAAGAGCTTAAGAAGGGTGCTCCAACACACAAGAGCACTAGGGGCGGGAATGATGGGCAGCGTCTAAAGTCCCAAAGTGCCTTGTTCTCACTGTCATTTCGGCTGTTATGTCTCAGGTGATGATAAGGTACCTGATGCCTATTCCAGGCAGGCACTGTGCTAAGCTCTGGGAATACAAAGATAGGAGAGTACCTCCTTTTAAGGAGTAGAGCCTTCTTCATGGGGATCATGCCTCAATTATCAGAGCTAACAGAGGTGGGCTGTGGGAATACACATCTACAACAACAGAGGCTACAAAGTTTTTCTATTTGGGTTTTTTAATGCACGAGATGTGCACAATATGTACATTTAGCTCAAACTACTGAGTACCTTTTATGTACAAGGCATTGTGTTATACACACGTATTTTACCCAGCTTAGTACATCTATATTGTTTTGCGAGTTCCCCTTGCCTAGGTCGATATTAAAATGAGTTTGCATTCCCTGAGCACACACCCAGGGAGGTGACCTCGGCATTGATAACCACATGACACATAATCTGCAGATGGATAGAATGTTAACCATATTTTCTGTGGTTGAGATCTCAGTGTTTGTACATAGGGGCTAAACACTAAGGACTGATGCTCTGGAAGGGATATTCAGGACACCCCAAATCCCCTTGCCACCATGATGGCAGACACAGAGAACTCACCTCCAATACAGTTAGGGGAACATCTGCATTAGTAAGCCTGATGTGGGATGCTATATTTTCAAGAGGAACATTATTTTGGTGAATCTCCTGCTTTTGTTGAAGATTGTTAAATAAGATAAAATCTTCACTGAAGAGCTTTAAAAATAAGGAAAACATGTCACTCAGGATGGCTGAGGTGTTGTCCTGAATAGAAACAGAAGGATAAATCAAATGACCTCTTAAAGTACCTTCTAGCTGGATAATACACAGAGTTTTAGAATTGGAAAGGCCCTCAGCAGTCATCTTACCCAACCCACTATCTGAAAAGAAATCCCTTCTCCAATATATCTGACAAATGGTCATCCAACCTCAGAAGGCTTGCGATGAGTGGGAGCCCACTTCCTCCCACAGCAGCCAGTTCCAATGGGCCATTTCCGATGGAGAGTTCTAACTACTAGAAAGTTTTTCTTTCCACAGATTACCAAGATATTTTTACATGGAAGAACTGTGAGCTAGCACTATATAAGCATTGTCAGAAGTGGTTCTTTCCAAGGTCATCGACAATCTACAAACTGCTAAATGCTCTGGCTTCTTCTCAATCTTTATTCTCCTTTCAGTAGGTCTTGACACTGCCAATCACCCTTTCTTCTGGTTCCCTCTCTTCTCTCTAGGATTGTGTGACACTGCTCCCTCTTGGTTCTCTCCTTCCATCCATCACTCCTTCTCAGTCTTCTTTCCTGGATCATTACCCATCTCCTGTCCCCTCACAATGGACTGGGTTGTATCCAGTGCCTTACCTCTGCTTGGTAAATGCATCCATTTCCATTGGTTAGATCATTAACTCTAGACTACAAGAGATCATCTTTCTTTTGAGTCCTGGACATCTCCCTAGATCTCCCAGGAGCACCTCACACCCAACGTTCCCAAAAGAGAACTCAAAACTTCTCCAAATTTCTCAGTTTCTATTGAAGGTACTTCCATCCTTCCAGTCAAGCGGATTCACAACTTCAGTGTCATTTTTTATTTCCTCATCCTTAGCCCCAAATACAATCAATTAGATGCCTTAACTAACTCTATCTTTACCACATCTTTCACATCTACCACCCTCTCTCAATTCACATGGCCACCAACTTAGTTCAAGGCTTTACTACCTCTTGTCTAGTGGCACAGTGGGTAGAGACCTGGACCTGGAATCAGGGAGATTTCTGTTCAAATCCAGCCTCAGACAATTACTAGCTTCGTGACCCGGGGCAAATCACTAAACCTCTCTCTGCCTCAATTCCCTTATCTACAAAATGGGGATAATAATAGCACCTGTCTCCAAGGATGAAATGAGATGGTATTTACAAAGCACTTTGCAAACCTTAAAGTGCTACATGAATGTTAGCAATTGTTATTTTTTATTGCAATCACCTCCTAATTGGTTTCCCTATTTCCAGTCTTTCCCCTCCCACTCCCATCAATCCTCCACATAACTACCAAAATAATCTTCCTAAGGAACAGGTCTAACCACATCACTCCCCTATTCAAAAAGGCTCCATATTGCCACTAGGATAAACTATAAGGGGCAGCTAGGTGGCACAGTGGATAGATCACCAGCCCTAAAGTCAGGAGGACCTGAGTTCAAATCCAGCCTCAGACCAAACACTTGACACTTACTAGCTATGTGACCCTGGGCAAGTCACTTAACCCCAATTGCCCTTAAAAAAAAAAAAAGGATAAACTACACAGTCTTTAGTGTGATGCTGAAAGTCTTCCACAGTCTGGCTCTTTCACAGTCTACCCTCTTCCAGACTTATTTCACATTATTCCATGTTACACATTCAATGTTCCAACCTACCTGGACTACCCACTGTTCCTGAACTCAATCCTCCGTCAGCCTCTTTGTCTTAAAGGACTTTTTCCATACTCAGAATAATCATTGCTAGCATTTATATAGTACTTTAAGGTTCAAAAAGCACTTTATTTATATAAAGTCAGTATCACAACAAACTCTGAAATAGATGCTATTATTATCCCCATTTTACAGATATGGAAACTTCCAAGCTTGCTGTAGGATAATTTCAGTTAATGAACAAAATTTCAGGAAAAAAAAATGATTTCCTTGTTAAAAAAGCATTATGGAAAGAGGAAAGAAAAATCCATTGTTTTTAAAAGGAGAGGGGTTAGAAGAAGAGAAAAGGGCTAGGGAAATCTTTGTTGATTAAGTTTATTTTTACTGTCTTTGACAATAAGAGGCAAAGTAACTGTGTACACATCATTAACTTTCTCACTGGAAACCAAATAGAGGTCAGTTCAATGCTTCCACATGACAATTCAAGGGCTAGCTGATTCTCCCTCAAATCCAATCTAGTCTTCCTCCTGCACCCCACCAGCCCACCCCACCCCAGGTCATGCCTACATTTCTGACTCCAGAAACAAGTCTCACCCTACCTACCAAATGGCTTTTCACTGAATGGCCTCCAACACCAGCCATGCCCTTTCAAAAGTGGAATCCAAAGTCGTGCACATTCAACCCTGACAAGCATGATGATGGCTATTCATTGGACTGGGAAAAGAAAACCCTGCATTCCAGAAATAGCTCTGCCCCTGCGAGACCATGAGCAAGTTATGTCACCTCTCTCAGCTTCCTCCTGTGTCAGATTCAAGGTGATCCGTCTAGGTGATCTCTAAGACTACCTTTTCAGTCAACAAATTCTAAGGCAATAGGATAGACCATGAATGGAAGACAATGTGCTGCAACCTGAGCAGGAGGCTTTTAAGTCATACAGAAGGAAGAATCCCCAAGATTCCAAGCAGCTGAACACGAAGCAGGTTATTGAAGGAGATTGTGGAATTTCTCCCTGCAGGCGGTCAAAGCTAGGACAGGGGGCCACATGGTCTCAGCCAGTGCCCTGCCACCTGAAGGCAAGGGAATGAAGGGAAGGTTCTTCTACCCAGATCAGGCTCTGAATAGAGAGTACCTCTGAGTCCTGACAAACCAATCAGAAAAACAAAAGCGAACAAAAGAGCAGCCTATGTGGGCCCAGGTAATGCTATTTAGGAAGGCAGCTGAGACTTCCTGTGGAAAAGGAAAATGTGTGGTGGAGAACAGGAAAATGCTAATAATGGAGAAGGGCAGGAAATAACCTCACAGCTCTGAGTTAGTTCTTCGGGGGCAGCTGAGACAATCTGCTTCCCAGCTGGGACTCCTGTGTTTGGGCCTAACAGTGGCACAAATGCTTCCACAAAGCCTAACCCACTGGGTGGTTCCAGTGGGGTTGAATACACAGTCCTGGGTGAAAATTCATGCTTATCAAACAAGGTCACCTACCTCCCCAGGTGTCTGTCTATACCGAGGGAGCATAAGAGAAATGAAGGAAAAAACACAGGGGGACTTCCCATCCCCTCCCCCCACCACACACACCTCCCACTCCCTGGCCATCTGTAAGCCATCCTATTTCCTGTAGTTCTTCGCTTCTCCTTCAGAGCTCTAGGGACATGCAAAGGTATGAAACCCAAGCATAACAGCCTTTAGAAACCAAACTCCAGTGGGAAATGGCAGTTTATTCAATGCCAGTTAAGTTTCCATCTAAACAGCACTGCTACATCCTGTGACCTCTGCAATCCTCTAATTGTTTCTCCCTTGATAGGACTCAGCAGCTTTCCCCTGCCTGCACCTCCCAATGACTACTCCAGATGTTCACATGGGGGGCTCTTAACTAAGTCTTTTGTGCCTACGCTCCCCTCTTCCTGTAGCAAGCAAACTGGAAGCAGCCATGTGAAGCTGTCACATGGGTCGTGGGGTGAGCAGCTTTGCTGGCAGACAAAATACAGGAAGCCCACTGTTTTCTGAGCTAGCAGAGCCCATGCAGGAGCAGGGTAGGGGGCTACAGAGGGAGGGGAAGGTCAAAGAGTCACCAATGGGGCCCAATAAAGCAGACCTGGGCAGCAAATCAGAGAGGGATGGCCACCAGCTGTTTGCAGCCAGGCAGGGGGTACAATCTCAGGCTCAAGTCTTAAAAAAGAACTCCTGCTTAAAATAGTCAGCAAGGAAAAAAGGAAAAAACCTGGAGCTCATGGACCGCAGCCTATTCCTATTGCCATCTACAATGTCACAGAAATCTGCAAAGACAACTGGAGGAAAATCAATGCTCTCCCAAGCTACAGATTCAAGGTGAGCCCTAGGTAGAGGGATTCAGAAGAAAAATCTATGCCTGAGGCCAACCATACAACTGGAAATCACCCCAAGTCAAGATTCAGGGAGTAGAAAGTTTCTAAGGAGGCATATAAACAGATCCTATGAGTGGGATGTTAAGACAGATACTAGCCATGATCCTAACAGTAACACAGGGCTACCTAAAAAATAAAAACCAGAAAGGGGCTGAAGGAAGGATATAAAAAAACTAAAGAAGACAAATGTGACCTGCAAATGCGAGGGACACATTATTCGGCATCATCCATTGCTTTAAACAGACTTGTCTTCATTCTATCTAACCCACTGTGACAGCTCACATCCTAGCTTGCTGGTCTGGGCAACAGAACCTTCACGAAAGACTTAGGAGCCTGAGGCCCTACCAAGGGATGCCGTTCTGCCACATCGTGGAGCACCTGTGGCCCAGCACCCTGCCAAGTTCCCTGTGGCCACATCAGACACTGGGGTCAAAAGCCAGGATTCTAAGGCTGCAGGGTTGAATCGGCTCATTAACCTAAATCGAGGGCAGAGGGAAGCCTGGGTCCTAGTCTGAGTGCTGGTCAGACAGCAATTTTTATTTTCATTTTCTGTGCTGGGCTTTTCACTTTTTCAGATTGCTTAAGACCCTTGGGAAATGTCACTAGGCAGCGGAAATCTGGTTTCTAAGGAGGAGACTTAGCAGGCTATGAATGCTTCTAGGCTCCTCTGGAGGTCATCATGCCCCTCTCCTAATCAAGACCAAGAGGCCCATAGGATCAAGCTTGTGATATCCTGTCCTTTAAGCTCTTCTGGGAAGGAGATGCCATAGCTTTCTATAGCCTTCAGTAGCAAGAGAGAGGTTAACAACAACTAAAAAAGATGCTCGCCAATGCTATCGACACAAAGGTTGGGTCTTTAGCGACTAGGACCTTAGGTTTCCTGGTGACCTTAATAAGAAAAAATAAACCTTCTCTATTTAACTAGCTGATGATAATCCCCATGCAGCCCTAGAACGGAGCTCTCTTTCTATGTGCTTTTAGCCAATCTGCTTGCTCATCCCTTCTCTAAATGCTGCAACTTGGGGGGAGGGTGGGAATAGGAGGCGCCCATCTGGCTCCCAGCGATACACATGAGACCACACCAGCCCAGCCACAGAATGCAAACACCACGCTAGAGGCCATTGAGAAGCAATCCACACCTCCCTTACTGGGAAATGCACTATCTGGCCTTGTACATACTGCCAGAGAGCTCTGAGGAAAAACACAGAAACATGTCTTTGAAATTGAAGCAGCGTGTTTTCTAAAGGATCAAAGGGGAAACTATGCTTAATTACAGCACTACACTTGGTCCTGCTCAGCAGAGGGGACTAGATTGAAACTACATTTCTACCCACAAATTACCTTCCTCCTTCTGACATCACTGTTTCTGCCAGAGGTCCCATGGTTTTTCATTCCCCTAGCCTCTCGTGCTCCAACTCCTGGGGTCAAACCTAGTAATCCTGATCTCAGACAAAGCCAAGCAAAAATAGACCCAATTAAAAGAGATAATGAGGGAAATTACATTTTGCTAAAAGGTACCATAGACAATTAAATAAGATCAAAAAAATATGCAGCAAGTTTCTCAAATCCATACTGAGTATAGAACTAAGTTAGATTTATAAAAATAAGAGCCATTCCACAATTGATAAATGGTCAAAGGATAAGAGAGATTTGATGGGTGGGAGGTGGAAAGGGGCCACCTTCCCCAACATCACTGAAATCACAATGTGTAATACCAGAAAATTACTGTCATAAAGTTGTAAACTTTGCTAGATAGAAAAAGTTGTGATCCTTGCAAGGCTGCCTAGACACCCCATGGTGTCCGTTCTACAAAAAGAACATTTTAGTAAGGATACCCAAGATGTTACCGAATTCTACACCTTAGTTCTAGTCTCTTGCCATAAATGAGGCATAGATTCTTCTTCCACCTCACCCTAATTTCACTTATCCCTTTTCAGAAATGCCTCTGAAGCCTAAATTTGAGGGTTCTCACTAGAATATATGGTTTCTAAAATAGTGTCTGGGATAATAAGGGAGGCAGTCACCTTATTGCACCGTGCCCCAGCAGGCCACATGTAGAGTCAAGCATTTGACTCGGGGTACCACATTTTAAGAAGGACCACTGATAATCTAGAACACATCTAAACCATCCGACCAGGGAGGTTCAATCGAAGGACCTGGGGAAGTTTAGCGTGCAGAGGAAAATGGGTGTCTTCAAATATCGAAAGGCCATGTGCCATGTGGAAGAGGGATTAGGCTTGTTTTGTCTGGTCCCAGGGGAGAGAACTAGAAGCAATAGGTGGAAGTGCAGTGTGGGAAAAAACTTCCTAACAGTTAACGTTGTCCAAAAGTAGAACTAGCTGCAAACGGAGAGGTCTTAGGAAGTAAGCAGAGCAAAGAAAATCAGATTTGAAGTTAGAGGGCCTTATCAGAAGCCTAGCTCAACTACTTACTGCCTGTGGACCCCAGAAAAATCAGTTAACTTCTCTGAGACTTAATTTCCTCATGTGTATAAAGAGGGAGTTAGACTCCCTGGCCTCCAAAGTCCTTTCCAGCTCTGAATCTAAGATCTCAAAGCACTGATGTAGAAATTGGATGAGCACCTGTCAGCAACTCTATAGAGCTGATAAGAACATGCACATGAGGCATGATATATGCCAAAGATTAGAGACTGAGAAGGGACCTGGGAGATCACCTAGTCTAAGAGCTCCATTTTACAGATGAGAAAACTGAGGGCTAGAGAAGTGAACTGATTTATTCAAGGTCACCCCACCAATAAGTGATGAGGAAAAATCTTAGAAGATCCAAATATGGGTTGGACAAGATGAACTCTGAGGTCTTTTCCAGTGCTGAGAGTCTGCTTAGGATGCTCTCTCCTCTCACCATGTCTCAAAATCCCTGACTTTTTTTTTTTCAAGACTCCTCACTTCCACCTTTTTCAAGAGGCTTCTACTGGTCCCCTCAGCTGCTAGAGCTATTGCATGCAAAGCTGACTTCCATTTTACTCAGCACGAATCTTGTAGGTATGTATCCATATAAATATATTTTTTCCCACATTAGAATGCAAGCTTCCTGAGAGCAGGGACTCTCTTCCTTCCTTTCTTCCATTCTCTCTCTTTCTTTTTAAATCTTTGTGTCCCCTGTGCTTATCTAGCACAGTGCCTGGCACATAGAAAGCACTTAATAAATGACTGATAGCTTTTGACTTAATCTGTGTGGTTTACAGAACTATATAGCTCACCCTTTGTCCTGGAACTTTTGCCTATGTCACTAAGGTCAGACATCCCCAGAGGCTGTCTGGCATATACCTGTACCAAAGAAATTAAAACCCTCCCTTTCCATATCACAATGAGACAAATCTGCATGGCCCGTAAGTCAGCTCAAAAGGCTTCTCATCAGGCACTCTGTAATTAATAACCAGCATTCATTCTCTGCAATGCCTATAATACCGATGTTAGCATTGATCTACAAGAAAATGATTCATTTAGATTGATGGAAAAAATGCTGTCATTTTCATTTGCGTTACAAAACATGTCAATGCAGCGGAACATTTTGATTGATTGAACATTCTGCCCTCCATCCAAATAGCAGCTGATCAACTTACACAGGAACAAATAGTTTAGTAATTCAAGTAGGCAGCTTTTTTTTTTTTTTGAGGCGTGAAGACTATGGTATAAGAAAGAAATTTTAAGTGCACAAAAATTACCAGCATTTGAAATGTCCTTTCAGGAAAAGTGCCTGTGAGCATTCTATTTACACGTGACTTATACACCAATCATGCATGTGGCAGTCTGTATCCTAAGTTATATGTGTATGTTTCTCAACTCAGGACCTCCTCAGACAACTCCTGGTAACAATGATTGAGTACAGGTTTGAGGGCAGCCTCCAAAATACAGGGAGAGCCTCACTTTCAGGCAACGAGCTTTTGGGGCTACAGAAACTCATAGAGACTATGTCCTAAGTAAGGTGCATAGCGCTCATAAACTACATTGATGGAGAAAGCCCATGATGAAATTACACATGCTTGAAGTAAGTGTATGCATGTGTCATGTACCCACAGAAGATTGATTATAAGTTCCTTGAGTTATTAACACTTAAAACTAGTATAATGGCAGTTCTCATTCCGTTAGTACCTAGCATAGTCCTTTGCACATAGCAGGTAAACACGGTTAAAACGAGAAATAGGATGAGAATCACAGGAGGGGCCCTGAGTCAAGCAGCTAGATGGTACTGTGGATAGAGCGCTCGACTTAGAATCAGGAAGGCCTGAATTCAACTTTGAGATGTGTGAGCCTGGGTAAGTCACTTAACCTGTCTGCCTCAGTTTCCTCAACTGTACAATGGGCATAATAATAGTACCTACCTCCCAGAGTTGTTGGGAGAATCAAAAGAGATAACAGGAAAACCTTAAAGTGCTATTTAAATGCTAGCTATTATTATTAATACTCACTATTTGTGTAACCTTGAGGAAATTGCTTGACTTCCCTGGGTTTCAATTTGCTCATCTGTAAGATGAGGAGTGGTCAGCTTAGATAGCTTCTAAGTTCCCAGTTTTGGTCTTATGCCACAAGATAATTGTCGTAAGCTGAATCTGGACTCAAAAACCAGATTTGAATCCCAGATCTACCCCTAACTGCTAGAAATCCAGACAATTCCCACCAGGACTAGGTGTTGGCCTAAATCAGCCACAGGTTTCCCACCCCTGGCCTACATGATCTTATGATCCCTAATGAATCTCCCAGCCTCTCTGGGCCTTGGCTGATTCACCAAAATATTATACCATAATGACTCCTGTCTTTGAAAGGATGCTGTGAAAACATGTTAAAAAAAACAAAAAACTAAAGGTAAAAGCATTTTGAGCTTTCTGAAAGAAAGCAACTGAACAGCTTGGCAAAAGAAGAACTCATTCAAATCCAGGCCCAAAAGAAAAAAAAAAACCGCTTCAGAAAAGAATATAAGTCAAGATGTCAATTGCTGAAGAGTCCTTCAGGTTGAAAAGACAGGTCCTTGAAAAGCCTCCTGTATCCTGAGCCACAGCCCTTCCTTTCAAGGACCAGATTCATTCCAATCAGTCTCCTTTGGAACTGTGTAGGTGTGGCCAACACTAGCCAGTCCCGGCAAGTTTCCACTCCACCCATGCTCCTCCATACTCAGCTTTGTCAAAGATGAGTATGGGCAAAGGAGTTCTAATGAGTTGTTAATGGGTTAAGTATCCAGGATGATACAAGATAAAACCTTGAGGCATTTTAATGAATAAGAATAAGAGTGAAACCAGCTGAAGGACCTATCCCACCCTGATGAAAAAGATCACACACTGAAAATGGAAGAATTTCAACTTTCAATATGGAATATTATTGCTCCCTTTCTCCAACCAGGACACCACTCACATATTTCCAGAAATTCAATAAATATTTATCAAGGGTCTACTATATGCAATCCTCTTTTTGATAGACTACAATACACAAAGTTAAAAATGACAGGACCTCCTGCCATGAAGTGGCATACCATAGTGGGTGGTGGTAGCAGGATAGAAAGTAGAATATTGGTTTTTTAAGACAAAGAAGAAATCCAAACAAAATGTTCTGAGAAAATTAAAGGAGGGGGAAGTCATTTTAACAGGGGGATTAAAGAAAGCTTCAGGGAAGCAGTCTCATCTGAGTTGGGCCTTGAAGGAAAAAAATGAATCCAACAGGTGGCAATGGGGACGGGGGTAGTTCTAAGCAGGGGGAGAGCCCACATGAATGCCCAGATATGCCCAGCTTTGCAAGTTGAATGAGTAAGGCGAAATAATGTGTAATAAGACTGGAAACGTAGGCTACTCAGATTCGATGGCAGTTTGAGGAGTTTTATTTTTTCCTATAATAATGGCTCACATTGAGATGCATTGTAAAGTTTCCAAAGCACTTTCTTCACAACTCTATGAGACAGGTAGGGTAAATGTTGTTACCCCCATTTTCCAGATGAAAAAACTGAAATTCTGAGGGATTAAGAGGTAGGTACCCAGGATCGTACAGCTAAGACGTTTCAAAGCCAGAACTTGAACCCAGATGTCTAGTCTCCTAGTCCAAGGCTTTTTCTCCTATAAAACAACTGCGAGAGAGTCTCTTATGGTTTCTGAGCAGGAGGATGATATAGTCAGGCTTGGTCACTGTGAATATTATTTTGGCGACTGTATAAATGGATAGACTGGACAGACCAGTACCAAGGAGGAGAGCTGAAGAGAATTCCACACTAGTCCAGATGAGGGGTAATTAAAGACTTAAACTAACATGATGTCAGTGGAAGTACTAAAGAAAGGATGGGTTCCTGAAGAGTTCTGGGTTTCATAGGCTGATTATGAAAATGATCTTTTTCCCACAGAACATGGTCTCCCACATCCTTCTATGGAATCTCCCAGAGTAGGAAAGAGGATGGGCCCATGAGTCTGTGCACCTATATTTGACAGGATGTGACAGCTGATCAGATAGGGGAGGCTGGAGAGCAAAGGAGGACGCTGCATTTTCCTTTCAAAATCTCTAGGGTAGGACATTCAGAGCCACTCTTGGTAACAAGACCTGTCTGATAGCTATCTCATCACTGCTCTTCCAAATGCCAACCCTAAAATCTGCTTGCTGCAGAGCTCAGGTCAATTTAATCAGCACATGGTTTGAAGGTGACCATATTAAAGTGGTGCCATTTATCTGAAACTAGTTTTAAGTATGATTTTCACTGAGTAGAGAGAGGGCTCTTGGAAAGAAAGCTCCAAGGTCCTGGTGCTTTTAAAAAATATATATTAACCAAGTGAAGGAGATTTAGAGTG
This sequence comes from Vombatus ursinus, assembly GCF_900497805.2. NCBI lineage: Eukaryota > Metazoa > Chordata > Mammalia > Diprotodontia > Vombatidae > Vombatus > Vombatus ursinus. The sequence goes on from NW_020954576.1 coordinate 47,416,277, forward strand.
GAATGTCTCTCATAGATGGCATAAAGGGTTTTTGATCTTTAAAAACATATTAGTCTTAATAGAATCAGCCCTACATGTGATCAGTTGGGCAGTTCTAACACATGCTTCTCTTTTGTTCAAGATTACCAAAAGCAGGCCTGGTTTCCTGTGCCTGGGCTAAAACAATAATTTCACATGAAAGTACAGTATCCCTGAGACAGATCTACAAAAGGATTTTAGCTTCCTCTCTCCTGCTTGAGGTTATGAAAAATATTCCACTAGGAAGCTTTGGTAGCTATTAAGTTTTAAAAAAAAGTAAGTAAATAAAAGATTCAGGGGGTACTCAGTGTAATGTGTTTTGAAGAAACTAAAAGGTGTTTTATTATCAAAAATTTTTAATCATATTTTATTTTCCCCCAATTACATGTCAACAATTTTTAGCATTCATTTTTACAAGATTTTGAATTCCAAATTTTTCTCCCCCCCTTCTGAAAGTGGTAGGCAATTTAATATAGGTTATACCTGTGCTATTATTAAAACATATTTGCATACTACTCACTGTTGTGAAAGAAGAAAGAGATCAAAAGGAAAAAACTATGAAAAAGAATAAAGTGAAAAAAATATGCTTCAATCTGCATTCAGAGTCCATCAGTTCTTTATCTAGATGTGGTTAGTATTCTCCTTCATAAATCCTTTATACTTGTCTTAGATCACTGTGTTGCTGAGAAGAGCTGAGTCATTCATAGTTCTGAGCAGGAGGATACTGCTGATACCGCATATGATGTTTTCTAGTTCTACTCATTTCACTTTGCATCAGTTCGTACAAATCTTTCCAGGTTTTTCTAAAATCTGCCTGTTCATCATTTCTAATTGCACAACAGTATTCCATTACACTGATATACCATAGGTTGTTCAGCAATTCCCCAATTGATAGGTATCCCCTCAATTTCCAATGTTTTGCCACCACAGAAAGGACTGCTATAAATATTTTTGCACATGTAAGGTCCTTTTCCCTTTTTTATGATCTCTTTGGAATACAAATCCTATTGCTGGATCAGAGGGTATGCACAATTTGATTGCCCTTTCGGCATAGTTCCAAGTTGTTCTTCAGAAAGGTTGGATCAGTTCACAACTCCACCAACAGTGCATTAGTGTCCCAATTTTCCCATATTCTCTCCAACATTTATCTTTTTACTATTTTGTCGTATTAGCCAATCTGATAGGCGTGAGGTGGTAGCTCAGAGTTGTTTCAATTTGCATTTCTCTAATCAAAAGTGATTTACAGCACTTCTTCATATGCCTATACATAGCTTTGATTTCATCTGAAAACTGCCTGTTCATATCCTTTGACCATTTATCAATTGGGGAATGTCTTGTATTCTTATAAACTTGACTCAGGTCTCTATATATTTGAAAAATGAGGCCTTTACCACAGACACTTGCTGTAAAGATTGTTTCCCAGCTTTCTGCTTTCCTTCTAATCTTGGTTTCATTGTTCGTTTTTTAACAAAAGCTTTTTATTTTAATATTATCTATTTTACATTTAGTAGTTTTCTCTACTTATTTAGTCATGAATTCTTCTCTTCCCCATACATCTGCCAAATAAACTATTCCTTGCTCTTCTAATTTGCTTATGGTGTCACCCTTTATGTCTAAATCTTTATCTTAGTATACGGTGTGAAATGTTGGTCTATGGTCCATACCTCATTTGTGTCCTATTGTTTTCCAGTTTTCCCAGCAGTTTTTGTCAAATAGTGAGTTCTTATTCAAAAGACTGAAATCTTTGGGTTTATCAAACACTAGGTTACTATGTTTTGTGTACCTAATCTATTCCACTGACCCACCACTCTATTTCTTAGCCAGTACCAGATAGTTTTGATGATTACTGCTTTATAATACAGTTTGAGATCTGGTATTGCTAGGCCACCTTCCTTTGTTTTTGTTTCTCACTAATTTCCTTGATATTCTTTATCTTTTGCTCTTCCAGATGAATTTTATTGTTATTTTTTCTAGCTCTATCAAAAATTTTTTTGGTAGTTTGATTGATATGGCACTGAATAAGTAAATTAGTTTAGGCAGAATTGTCATTTTTATTATATTGGCTCAGCCTACCCATGAACAATTGATATTTTTCCAATTATTTAGATATGACTTTATTTGTGTGAAAAGTGTTTTGTAATTGTGTTCATACAGTTCCTGGGTTTGCTTTTGGCAGGTAGACTCCGAAGTATTTTATATTGTTTACAGTTATTTTAAATAGAATTTCTCTATCTCTTGCTGCTGGGCTTTGTTGGTCATATAAAGAAAAGCTGATGATTTACTTTATCTTATATCCTGCAACTGTGCTAAAGTTGTTAGTTATTTCAAGTGGTTTTTTTAGTTGATTCTCTAAGTATACCATCATATCATCTGCAAAGAGTGACAGGTTTTTTTTCCTCATTGCCTATTATAATTACTTCAATTTCTTTTTCTTCTCTTATTGCTATAGCTAACATTCCTAGTACTATACTAAATAACAGTGGTGATAATGGGCATCTTTGCCCACCCCTGATCTTATTTTGGGAAGGCTTCTAGCTTATCCCCATTACAGATAATGCTTGCTGATGGTTTTAGACAGATACTGCCTATCATTTTAAGGAATGCTCCCTTTATTCCTATGCTTTCTAGTGTTTTTAATAGGAATGGGTGCTATATTTTGTCAAAAGCTTTTTTCAGCACCTACTGAGATAATCCTACGATTTCCGTTGGTTTTGTTATTGATATGGTCAATTATGCTGATAATTTTCCTAATACTGAACCAACCCTACATTCTGGTATAAATCTCACCTGGTCATAGTATACAATCCTTGTGATACATTGCTGTATTTGTCTTGCTAATATTTTGTTCCAAATTTTTGCAATATTCATTAGGGAAATTGGTCTATAATTTTCTTTCTCTGTTTGAGCTCTTCTTGGTTTAGGTATCAGCACCATATTGTATCATAAAAGGAATTTGGTAGGACTTCTTCGACTACTTTTCCAAATAGTTTATATAGTATTGGAAATTAATTGCTCTTTAAATGTTTGGTAGAATCACTTATGAACCCATCTGGCCCTAGGGATTTTTTCTTAGGGAGTTCATTAATGGCTTGTTCAATTTCTTTTTCTAAGATGGGGTTATTTGGGCATTTTATTTCCTGATCTGTTAATCTGGGTCATTTATATTTTCATAATTATTCATTGATTTTGCTTAGATTGTCAGATATACTGGCATATAATTGGACAACATATTTCCTAATAATTGCTTTAATTTCTTCTTCAGTAGTGTGATTTTGCCCTTTTCATTTTTGATACTGGATATTTGGTTTTCTTCTTTTTTTAAAAATCAAATTAACCAATGGCTTATTGGTTTTTTTTTTTTTCACAAAACCAGCTCCTAGATTTATTAGCTCAATAGTTTTTTTTTAAGTTTTCAATCTAATTAATCTCCCCTTTGATTTTCAGAATTTCCAATATGGTGCTCAAATGGAGATTTTAAAATTTGTTCTCCTTCTAGCTTTTTTAGTTGCATGCCCAATTCATTGATCTGTTCTTTTTCTATTTTGTTGATGTAAGACTTTAGAGAGAGAAATTTTCCCCTGCTGCTTTGGCTGTATCCCATAAATTTTGGTATGTTGTCTTGTTGTCATTCTCTTCAGTGAAATTACTGATTGTTTCTATTATTTGTTCTTTGAGCCACTTATTCTTTGGATTAGATTAATCTATCTTTCTATTGCCCTTTGCAGAATGTAATTTTTATTTCATTATAATCTGAAAAGAATACATTTAACATCTCTGCCTTTCTGCATTTGATTTGGAGGTTTTTATGCCCTAATACACGGTCAGTTTTTGTGTAGGTGCCACATGCTGTTGAGAAAAAAGGTATATTCCTTTTTGTTCCCATTCAATTTTCTACAAAGGTTATCATATTGAACTTTTCTAATATTCTACTTACCTCTTTTCTTTCTTGTTTATTTTTTGGTTGGAAGGGGAGGTTGAGGTCTCCCACTTGTATAGTTTTGCTGTCTATTTCTTCCTGTAACTCACTTAACTTCTCCTTTAAGAATTTGGATGCTATACCACTTAGTGCATATATGTTTAGTATTGATGTTGCCTCTTAGCAAGATATAGTTTCCTTCCTTATCTCTTTTAATTAGGTGTATTTTTGCTTTTGTCTGAAATCAGGATTGCTACCCCTGATTTTTTTTTTTTTTACTTAAGCTGAAGCATAATAGATTCTGCTCTAGCCCCTTACCTTTACAAGGGTGTGTCTCTCTCCTTCAAGTGTGTTTCTTGTAAACAACATATTGCAGGATTCTGGCTTTTGATCCACTCTAGCTTCCATTTTATGGGAAGAGTTCATCCCATTCACATTCACGGTTATGATTACTAACTGTGTATTTCCCTCCATCCTATTTTTCCTCCTGTTTGTTTTCTCTCTCCTTTCATCCTTTCCCTCCTCCCCCGTGTTTTGCTTCTATCAACTCCCTCAATCTGCTCTCTCTTCTATCAGTCCTCCCCCTGACTTCCCTGTGGGGTAAGATAGATTCCTATATTCAATGGGTTGTGCACATTATTTCCTCTTTGAGGCAATACCGATGAAAGTAAGGTTCAAGCAATGTCCATCACCTACCCTTCCATTTTCCTCTCCACTGTCTTGTCTCTTCATGTAAAGTAATTTACCCCATTCTACCTCTCCCTTCCTTCTGCTCCTAGCATACTCCTCTTTCTCATTTTTCTTTTTTTTTACAATGTCATTCCCTCAAATTCACCTTATACCCATATCCTCTATCTATATATATTCCTTCTCAGTATAATATTAGTGATACAATTTTTAAGAATTACAAGTATCATCTTCCCATGTAGGGGTATAAACAGTTTAGCTCTACTGAGTCCTTTATGTTTTCTTTTCCCTTTTTACTTGTTTATGTTTCTCTTGGGTCTTGATATTGGAGATCAGGTTTTTGGTTTAATTCTGGTCTTTTCCTTATTAAAGCTTGAAATCCTCCTATTTCACTGAACGATCATTTTCCCCCCTTGATATATCATGCTTAATTTCACTGGGTAAGTGATTCTTGGTTGTAGACCTAGCTCCTTTGCCTTCTTGGAATATCATGTTCCGTAACCTCCGATCTTTTAATGTTGTAGCTGCCAAGTCCTTCATAATACTGATGTAGCTCCCTGATATTTGAATTGTTTCTTTTTGGCCACCTGCAGTATTTGACCTGATAGTTCTGAAATTTGGCTATAATGTCCCTGGGAGTTTTTATTTTGGAATCTCTTTCCTGAGGTGATTGGTAGATTCTTTCAATGTCCATTTTGCCCTCTGGTTCCAGGATATCAGGGCTGTTTTCCTTGATAACATCTTGAAAGACACTGTTCAGGTCCTCTTTTTGATTACAGCTTTCAGGTAGTCCGATGATTTTGATACTGTCAATCCTGAATCTATTTTCCAGGTCAGTTGTTTTTCCATGGTTTTCCATTTTATTTTTTCATTCTTTTGAATTTGTTTTTATTGATTCTTGATGTCTCATAGAGTCATTAGCTTCCACTTACCCAATTCTAACTTTTAAGGAGTTGTTATCCTCAATTAGCTTTTGTACTCTCTTTCCTATTTGGCCAATTGTACTTTTTAAGGAGTTGTTTTCTTCAGTGGATTTTTGTATCTCCTTTTCCATTTGGCCAATCCTACTTTTTAAGCAGTTGTTTCTTTTTCCAAGCTATTAACTCTTTTTTCATAATTTTCTTGCATCACTCTCATTTCTTTTCCCAATTTTTCTTCTACCTCTCTTATAGGATTTTTAAGCTCCCTTTTGAGTTCTTCCATGAGTTCTTTCTGGGCTTGAGTCCACTTCCCATTTTTCTTTGGGGTTTTATCCACAGGTGTTTTGACACTGTTCTCTTCTCTGAGTTTATGTCTTGATTTTCCCTGTCACCATAATAACTTTCTATGGTCAGATTATTTTTTGGTTGTTTTTTGCTCATCTTTTTTGCCTTTTTCCTTTCTTTTAAATTTGAGCTCTGCTCCCGGGGTGGAAGGGGCACTGTCTCAGGCTTCTTGTGCCTGGGGCTACAAGCCCTGAATGTTTACCTAGGGCTGTGCAGATGTTGCCCTGAGGCCCACGGGGGACCCTCATGTCTGGTGCTGAAGGGGTGGGGTAGGGGTTGACTGGCACTGCTGGAGGCCTTAGGGGTCTGGTAGCTTACTTGGTGCTGAGCCAGGGTCCTAATGGTGGTATCTGGTATGTGCTGAGGCCAATGGGGTATTTCTACATTTCCCTGGGAAACAATGAAGCATACCGTGTTCTGGCCACTGGCCTGTTTGCGCAGGGCTATATTGAAGCACATAGCAGTTCTCAGAGCTGGAGTCTACCTGTTCCTATGGCTATGCAGAGGCATGTGGGGGGGCCTGGTGTCAGCATTTGCCTGCTCTACCGCAGCGGGGCTCAGGATCTACTGCTGGTTTGCTGAGGTGGGGCTTGCTACTGGCTTGCTGGACTGCTTCCTGTCCTGGACTGTGGTCCCCTTTTACCCAAGTGAAATAGGCCTTTCCCGCCGATCTTCCAAGTTTCTTGGGTTCAAAGACTGTTTTACATTGTCTTTTTGCTGGTTCTGCTGTTCCAGGATTTTTTTGGGGGGAGCTATTTTATGGTTGTTTAGAGGTGAATATGGGAGAGTTACGGCAATTTACTGCTTACTCCTCCATCTTGGCTCCCAAAAGTTCCTGTTACTAAATTTGTACACAGAACTTGTCAAAATTGTGTGACAGCAATTTGATTTTGGAGTGGGACAAAAAAAAGCATTTGGTTCACCCTGAAATGGCATGTCATTTCAGGTATGACCCAGAACAAATTCCAAAAGACTGTCCTGAGAATAATAGAACCAGAGCTAAAAGGGACCTCAACTAGTTCACCTTGTTAATTATATTCAACACTGTCTGAAATAGATGGGCCATTAGAAAGCTGGGA
>NW_020954576.1:47423251-47495151 GCF_900497805.2 Vombatus ursinus
ATCCATCACCTATGCTTGGGATCCCAGGTTTATAATGGACTCTTCCTCTTCACTGGTGCAAGAGGCTGCTTGAAACTGAGAAGTTAAGAGGGCAGCGGAGAGAACTCTAGGGAAGGCTTCAAGAAGAGGAAACACATCTAGCCAAGTATACAGAGAAGAGGAAGGAGAATGAGGTGTCTTGAAAGCTAAGGCAATGTGGTATGGTGCAAGGTGTGCTAGGCTGGGGAAGCAGAGGGCCATGGGCATGAATCTGACTCTGATACTTTCTAGCTATGCAACCCTGGGTAAGCCTAGACCTCTTTGGGTCTCACTGACTTCATCTGTAAAATGGGCATACAACTGCTGGTACTCCCCATACCACAGGGCTGCTGTGGGCAAAGCTATAATAATAACAGAATAATGATAAACAATTCCCATTTATACAGGACTTTGAGGTCAGCAAGTGCTTTTATATACATTATTTCATTAGATCCTATGAGGATTGAGAAAAGGCCTCCTCCCTGCTCTCCCACATCTAATTACCTTTCCAAGACTTATCTCCAAGTACCTCCCATCATGTGCACTACAGTCCAGCCAAACAGAATGACTGACAATCCCTCACATAGCTCAATGCTCTCCCTCCTCCTAAGCCACCCCCTATACCCAGAATGCTCTCTCCCTCCATCTCTACCCATCCTTTAAATACCACCTCATTGCTGGAACCTTCCCTGATGTTTCCAATCAGAAATACTTCTTTTTCCAGGGCCCTCCAGCTTCCTCACACTTCTATTGCATTCTATTCTGAGTTTCCGTTATTGAATAGTTTGTGTTCAGACTTATTCCCGTTGCAACTGCCTTCCCTTAGTGCCCAGTAGAGTCATTTGTACAAAGAAAACATAAATGATTGCTGAATGAATGAATGAAAGAATGTGGTGTCAATGAGGTGGCTTAAAATAGCCTTTTCAAAAGTGTTCCCATTATGCAGGGGAAGCCTCCACAGAGTTCAGGTGTGCTTCCTGCGGCTTAGACTCTGTGGCAAGGGTGGATCTATGCTATTTATAAGTCTGCCTTGCTCTAATATCATGCATGATAAATAAACACAAGAAACCAGCTTGCTCTAATGGAAAGAGCATTGGCTATGTGGTCAAAAGACCTAGATTCAAATCTTGCTTCTGCTACTTACTACTTGTGGGACTTTGGGGCAAGTCCCTTCATCTCTCTAGGCCTCGGTTTGCTTATTTGTAAAAGGAGAGGCAGGGCAGCTAAGTGGTCAGGCCTATACTGCACAAGGCCTGGAGTCAGGAAGATTCATCTTCATGAGTTCAAATTTGGCCTCCAACACTAACTAGCTGTGTGATCCTGAGCAAATCACTTAACCCTATTTGCCTCAGTTTTTTCATCTGTAAAATGAGCTAGAGAAGGAAATGGCAATCTACTCCAGTATCTTTGCCAAGAAAACCCCAAATGGGGTTAGGAAGGTACCAAGAATCAGACACAACTGAAAAAAAACAACTGAACAACAACAAAAAGGAGACTTGAATGAAATGATAACATGGGGGCAGCTAGGTGGTGCAGTGGATAGAGCACCGGGCATGAAGTCAGGAGGACCCGAGTTCAAATCTGGCCTCAGACCAAACACTTCACACTTACTAGCTGTGTGACCCTGGGCAAGTCACTTAACCCCAATTGCCTAAAAAAAAAAAAAAATGATAAGGTGGGTTTTCAGCTCTAAAGCTCTGACCTGGATTCCATGAACCAAGGTGACAGAAGAAGTTCAAGACCCTGTTGTAAGGATTGAATTTATCAGACTTGCACCATATCATTACCGAAAATCTATTTCTCCTCTAAATGGTCTTAGACAATTATTCTAGACTCCAACGCAGACATCGTCACCAAACTACACAGCACTACAAAAAACATGTGTACCCATTACATTACAAGGCAACTCCAATTTCCTTAAAACCAATCAAAAGTAATTCAAATGATGATTATCAACCACTCCCTGACCCCACACCCTGAAACAGCAACACCCAGTTACACTGAATTGAACCCAGCCTTTCCCACTGCTCCCTTACTGTTAAATCTTCTGTTAACTCTTTGTTCTATTAATCTTTCTGTAACCCTTCCATTAAAATGTTCTTCCAAGTTTCCAGGTGTGTATTTAGGAGAGGAAGGCAAAGGGCTGTTTGTTTTGCTGAGTTTCACATACTCATCATCCCATGCTTTTCTTCCACTGGAGAAGGCGGCCTCTCACATCTTTCCACACAACCTCAGAGACCAGGGAAGGAAGGAAGTTTATCAATGGAGATCGTCAGTTCAAAATTCACATTTTTCCACTCCCTGCTTAGCAGCCCTATGTAGGAGGCGAGGAGAGAAAGTTCTATTCCTCCCCACATCACGTCCCTTCAAAGGAACACATTTCTGGAAATGAAATGTAGAGAGGCAGCAAGGGAGGGCAGTTATTTATCATTTACATAGGCATCCTTATGTTATACTTATTCATTTTTCAGCATTCACTAGCTTGTGTGTGAGGGAAACCAAGACTCCTGGATGAAGGAGATTTGGGGATCACTGACATCTACAATTACTTACTAACATCTCCTACATTTCTAAAGCCAACCTCACATCATCTTCTTCTCCAAACTGGCAGCCTTCTGCCAATGACACTATCATTATCAAGTCACTCAAACTTCAAAATCATCTCTTAATTCTTCCCTTTCCTTAAACCCCTACATCCAATCTTGCAGTCAAGAATTTAACAAATATTTATTAAGCACCTAGTACTTGATCGGCAACTGTGCTAGATGATGAACAAGAAAAAAACCCTACTATTTAGAAATAAAAGCACGTAAGACAGACACAATGTTCTCAGAGAGATCTGCACAGGGAGAGCTTTCTGACAGGAGTTGGTGGCCCTGACATGGAGGATGGTATAGGCAAAGTGTATCATGGGAACAAAAGCACACACACGGAAAAGAGTGAAATACAGTTAGTAGCCTACTTTGGCCGGAATGTAAAGGATGTGAAGGGAGATCCTTTGGTGTCAGATTATGGGTGGCTTTGGATGACAAGATTTGGAGCTTGGACTTTATTCCATGGGCAACAGGAAGCCATCTAAGAATCATTTTCAAGGTCATCAGACTCATATCCACAGAGAACTACTCTAGTAGAATGTGTTAGAACACTCTGGGGTGGAGACAGACCAAAGGATATAAAAGATGAAGGCAAAGGACCCAGTTAGGAGACTGCTGGAATAGTTCAAGTAGACACAAAGGGGGCCAGGTCAGAGTTATTCCTATTCATGTTATGAATAATAACAACACTTTAAAATGCCATTTTATACAGGGTATCCCTAAAGTCTTGGTGCAATTTTAGCTTTAATGGCCTCAATAGCTTAAAATTACACCAAGACTTTTGGGATGCCCTGTATTGTGTGTGTGTGTTTTTTTCCAGAAAAATCTTCTCAGGTGGGTAGTACAGATATTATTATTCCTCTCATAAATGCATTAAAGCTCAGAAAGGTTAAATCACTTGGCAACTAAATGCACAAACCGAAACTTGGAAACTAATTGGACTTGAGGGGCACAACAGAGTCAAAGATGACTGAGGTTTTTAGCCAAGGGGACTGGGCTAATGCTGATGTTATTAACAGAAAATTAACAATTCAAAAGCAAAACAGGGAAATAGGGAGTTAGGAAGAGACAATCTGGGGAGAGAACAGTAGGAACAGCAAATGTTGATATAAAGTGGTGCAGTTTACCAAATGTTTTCCTCAGTAGGTGATATATTGTTGTTTTGTTATTTTAATTGTCATTTTAATTTTATAGGTAAAAAACAATGTGTAGTATTTATTATATAGGTTTTCTTAAAATGGAAATTTATTGTTTTATATTGTTTTTATATTGAATCCTATGTTCTGTGGTGTATATGGAAAGTTTTTTTTTCCTTTTCTTGTTTTATATTTAAGTTTACAATGAATAAAATTTTTTAAAAATTTTAAGGAAATGGGTCATCAGAGAAGCTATGTGATTTGCCCAAGGTCCCACAGCTAGTAAGCAGGGTCTTGTGGGAAATCTGAGTACAAATCCAGTATGGCTCCCAGTAACCCATGGCACCTCCCCATGAACTTCATTTTGGATATGCTGAGTTTGATATCAGTTTTGTACCATGTTCAGGCAGCCGCTGGAAATGTGAGTTCAGAATTCAGGAGAAAATTTAAAATGTGCTTCTAACATTATTGCCTCTTTTCCATTCCCATTTCCCAGTTCTGCCCTCTGAGGCCAGGAGGATGAGGTCTCATCACTCCTTCTTGCAGCCAGCCCTTCAAATACCTGAAGACAAAAACAGAATATGCTCCCAAGGATTTGAAAATGGCAGAACAAATTACAGCATATGAACACCACGCAACATTGCTATGCCAAAGGAATGCGAAAAGACAGTCTGACCTCTAGAGACAGGAAGACCAGGGTTCAAGCCCGACCCCTCATACTGGCTATGTGAACTAGGCAAGATATTAACCTCTCAAATGCCCCAGGAAATTCTCTAAGACTATATAAATCTTAGCACAGTTGCTAATCTGCATTGGTAAAGAAAATTTCTTCAGGGGACATTTCCTTCACCAAGAAAATCACAGGGCTATACTGAATGAATGAATGAATGAATAAAAAGGAATGAAGATGAAGAATTCATAAAAACATGAAACTACTTGTATAAAAGAATACAGAATGAAAAAGCAGAACCCAAACAAACATGTACACAATGGCTAGAATGATACGCCAAATCAACAAGGAGAACAGATAAAATTCTGATCAAATACAAGTCAATGTCAACACTTCATCACCAAAGTCAAAGAACATATTTCTCTGTTCATAATCAATACACTAATTGTTTGGCAGGGGGAGAGGTTTAAAATATGCTTTATAAAGGACTTTTGGGGGTGTTTATATTAAAGTATCATGTGAGAACAAAATGTATCAATGCAGATTTTTTAAAGTTTAAAAAAAATAACCAAAAATATCTATCAGATACCCCCTAAGTCTTCACATCCCCAGATTCAGTCATATGACATAAACTTAAGGACCTTCACTATCCTGGCTTACTTCTTCAACAAAATTTCCAGCTTATCAATATCCTTCTTAAAATTTGGTATCTAGAACTGAACACAATAATCCAGATATGGTCTGACAAAGGCAGCATACACTGGAACTACCATTTTGCTGGTTTGAGACTCTATGTCTTGCTTAACAGAGCCTGCGATCCCATTACTTAGATCTCATATCACCAGTGACTCATGTTGTGCTTAGAGTTCCCTACATCTCCCAGATCTTTTTCAGAAAAACAGGTATTCAGTCACTGGAGAAGTTGATTTTTGTGAACCTAAGCGTAAGATTATATTTGTCCCTTAAATTCTATCTTCTAAGATTTAGCCAATGTTCTAGCCAATCTACATCTTTTTGAATCTAGACTCTGTCATCCAATATTCAACCAGTCTCCAAACTCATCTGACTGTACTGTCTTCTAGCCCACATCTCTTTATCTTGCCCATATATAAAGCATAAGAGACTTTGTCAAATACTTTGATAAAATCTAAGTTAAAATTTCCTTTTGACATGGGCCCCCTTTGGTGAGATGATGAAGCCCTTCTCAGAATAATGCTTTTAAATGCATAAAATAAAATATGTAGGACTCCCAAGGAAACCAACTGTACTGAAGTATAGTTATCAAAATATTTTTTAAAAACAAGTCCACAGACCCCAGGTTAAGAAGCCCTGATCCCCTCTGAAATATCTATAAGCACACCAGTCAAAAATGGAAATTAGGTTAGTCTGGCATCATCTTTTCTAGATGAGGCAACCCTGACTTTCTGGGATCACTGCTTCCTTTTCTAGATGGTTACCCTCCATCCCTTTGATAATACATTTTAGAATTTTGTTAGGAATAGAAGTCGAGCTCACTGACCTAGTGTTTACAGACTCTATTCTCTTCCTTATTTTGAAAACTGAGACAACACTTCTTGTAATACCTCTCCCACCTCCCTATATTTTGGAGCTCACTGACAGTAGGTCTGCAATCACATTGGCCAGAGCTTTCAACACCAGGATGGAGTTCATCTGCCTTGTGCTGTCTTGAACTCATCAGTAGAATGCAATCTCCTCCAGAGCTTTTTTTGTCTCTGTAAACTCTGCACCTAGCAGGGTACTTCCTTGCACACAGTACGCACTTAATAGATGTCTGCTGAATTGAATGGAATTGAAGGCAGCTGATTCAAAACCCTTATTTTTATAGACGAAGCTAAGACCCTCAAGAAGTGAAGAGACTTGCCCAAGGTCACATGGATGTCAGAGAGAAGACTTCACCTCAGCTCCTCCGATTTCAAGGGCAGTGGTCTCTCTGCCACTGCATGACCTTGGGCAAGTCACTTAGCTTCTCTGGGCCTCAGTTTCCTCCTCTGAAGAATAAGGAAGTTGGACTGGATGACTCTAATTCCAGATCTGTGATGATATCCTCTGTGAGGATTCTTTCAGCACTGGGTTCACAGTGGGTGTTCAATAAATACTTCTCGATTGGCAGATACATCATGTAGAACATTGTCAATCCATTTGGTTTGCAAAGGTGAACTAGTACTGTGTAGGCCCTGACCACCTCTTGACTCGTCTCTAGATCCAGTATCCTGGGACACAAGGGAAGATACCAGATTATCTCTGATAATCCTCACAACAAAATGTAGGGCAATGAAGAGCGGTCTATTTTGAGATTTGAAAGGTACTCTGAGCAGACACCATAGGATGACACTTCTACAGTTAGCTCTCCTACTTAACTGTAAGATGTACCAGCACTTTAAGGGGCAGGGAAATGAGGTAAGGAGAGGAGATGGGGAAGGGCACCACAGTGGCCAGGAGCCAACCCCTTGGGGCTGGGTGGAAGAAAAAAAATGTCATCAGCAACTAACCACCTCCATCTGTCCCCTCCCAATGTCTGTCCACCAGACTGGAAATATAAGTGCAGGGGGTGTGGTAGCAGCAGCTGCCGAAAAATGAGTGCGTTGAAATCATCACCCTTTCTTTTTTATCCTACCTCAAGCCTTGTGTGTAGGTTAAACAACAGTAAAAATCTTCAGAACTTTTAAAACTATAGGTCACTGGAGAAAAAGGCATAGACAAGTGATGGCAACCTCTTCTCTCAAGAATTTCAGGAAAAGCATTGACAATCCCATTTCTGGAATGATTTTTTTGCTAATGACATGCCTGTAAGATGGCAGAATATACTGTTGCTTTTCAACAGCATTGGATCTGAGTCAGAAAACCTGAATTTGAATCCTGCCTCTGCTCATTTTTATGACTGTGCCTTTGGGGCAGAGCCCTTAACCTCCCTGGCCCTTAGTTTCCTGATCTGTAAAATGAGGGGGCTAAAAGAGATAGCCACCAAGGTCCCTTCGAGTTCTAACGCCCAAAACCCTAGCTCGGGAATTCTATGACTCCCCAGACATTTTACGTGGGTATGTGGAAGGGGTTCCCATGCCCCGCAGACAATGCCAACTCCTCTGCTCCCACTCCAAATAGTTTTCGAGCTCAAGAAAGTACAAACAGCGATTTGCTGCTCCTCGTGTTATCGAGTAATTTTTCAAATTCTTACTCAATTACACATTACAGTCTTATCTACAATCTCTGCAGGCCACATAGCCCTGCTTTCACGTCATGCCCACTGTGCCTCTAGGACACAAGTATCACTCCCAAATAACTCCAGCTCTCATAAACATGAGATCGTTTTACATTAAGGTTTGCAGGAATGTGGCTTTTTTCCCCATCTTGGAGGAGTGGTAAGGGGAGGGTGGTTTGGAATATGAGGGTTAAAAATGAAGTTTCTGTTTCTGCTCCATCAATGATTAACTCTTTTGCTGCTGAATGCAGAATAGCTAAGATTTCTAGACTAGCAGTACTGCACCCCCAGGGCCAGAAGGACAGAAGAAAACAAACACGAAATAAGCACACTCTTGCACACGGAAAGGCCCATGCTTATGAGAGATGGAATTATGTGGGAGAGAGATTTGCATTCTGGAGGCAAATGTGAAGGCTGGATGTGAATGGAGGACTATGTGTCTATGGAAAGGCACTGTTGCCAGCAAGGCCTGGCCTTCTGAAGTGGGATGGGAGTTTTCTGCCATAGTTTTCATCTAGGAACAAGGTGTTTCAAGTTGATGCTATGAATGGACTAAAAACACCCATTTCATGAACTTCGTTAATCAAACTAACAGATAAAATCTATACAAAATGCTTCAATGCTTAGAGTGAAATGCTGACAGGGCAAAGCTGAGATAACTTACATCACCACAAATCATAGAATAAATGCAGCGATCAAGAGATAAGGCACAACTGACTCCAACAATTTCTGAAAAAACAAAGCCTATTAGCTTCTAAATGAGGCCTTAAAACCCAAAGCAGGAGAAATAACTAAGTGGAGCACATGGTACCTTAGCGTTGGCTTCTGTCCTTCTCCCAGGGTAATTTTATATATATAAAGGCATTTCTATATAAAGAAAGCTGAATTAGACAGACATAAATCTATAGAGATATATATGTGTGTATATACATATCAACACATACAAAATCTATGTACATATACTTTTATATCTAAAGGCATTTTTGTATTAGGACATATTAGACATATATGAAGACACATACATATGTACATAAACATACATATAAACATATTTATATACATATAATTTTATATCTAAAGGCATTTTTACATAAAGAAAGCTATATTAGACATATATATGAAGACATTGTATGTATATAAATACAGATATAAACATATCTATATATACATGTAATTTTATATATAAAGGCATTTCTATATTGAAATATGTATGTATATATACACATATAAATGTATTTATATTTATATACATGTAATTTTCTATATAAAGACATATTAGACATATATAAAGACGTGTATACATAAACAAATACATACACATATTTCTATTTATATACATGTAGATATATAGATCTAGATCCAGCTCTCTATATAGCTATATGTAGATATATTTCTATCTCCATATCCGTATAGCTTAGACTTGTGATGGGTAAAGGGAACTCCCAATAAGGAAACCTTTTACCAATGTTGATCAGCAAATAACTGCTCTGCAATTTTTGTCTTAGAAAGTCACCTAGGGCACTAAAGAACTTTAGTGACTTGTCCAAGACACACAGTGAATATGTGTGAGAGGCAGAAATAAAACCTAAGCCATCCTGACTGGCAAAACACATATAATAAGGTATAGACTTTGAGCATACAGGTAGAGATAGATATATCTAGACACACACATCAATGTAGACACACAGTGTGTAAATATAGCTGGATAGATGGATGGACCTGGAAGCAGGAAGACCTGAGTTCAAATCCAGCCTCATGCATTTTTGGGTGGGGGAGAGGTGGAAGCCATCAGGGTTAAATGACTTGCCCAGGGTCACACAGCTATTAAGTGTCTGAGGCAAGATTTGAACCTAGGTCTTCCTGATTCCAGGGCTGGTGCTCTATCTGCTGCGCCACCTAGCTGCCCCTTCCTCATAAACTTCTTAGCTGTGTGACCCTGGACATGTCACAATCTCCTTCTGTTTTAGTGACTTCATCTGTAAAATGGGGATAATAATAGCACCTACCTCTCATAGCTGTTATGAAAATAAAATGAAAAATAATATTTGTAAAGTAATTTGCAAACCTTAAAGCACAATATAAATGTTAGCTTTCATTATTACTCTTATTGCTATCATTAATATTATTATTATTATTATACTAGACCTATGGTTTTAAGGTACTTATTTAGAAGCAAAACAAAGGACTATTATCTTTTTCATTCCTTGAAAATAAAAGCAAATACTTAGGAGGTTGTGGGCATTAGAATAGTTCCTTACAATTCACATAGAAGCTACTTAGGTCAGGGAAATGATAGGATCGTAGATTTATGGGTGGAAGGTCATTTGGTCCAACCCTGACATTTTACAGATAAATAAACTGAAGCTCTGAAGTTCCATGATTTGCCCAAGGTTTCACAAGTACTAAGTGGTAGAGTCAGCATTCAAATTCAAGTCTTCTGACTCCAAACCAAAGCTCTTTCTACTCCACCCTGCCTTCAGGATTTTCTGGAATAGTCCCAATTTTGAGAAAATAATGTATACTTTTAACAAGGCTTGGAAAAGGAATACCATTTTTATGCCTGAATTTTGACTCAACGTAGAGCATATTGTCTATATAACAATCCTATATGGTAGATAGGCAAAAAAATTATCATCTCCATTTTACAGATGACGAAACTCACACACAGAGAAGATAAGCTGTAAGTAACGGAACTTGTTCAAGTGTTGTTATTCATCCTTCATTCTCCAGAGAGGACCAATGAAATCATGAGTGCGGTATCTTGACTTGCTCCTGAATTGGATTGAAGTGAGGAAGAGCTGTGGCAAAGTCATCAGCCTCACTCTCTTCTCTGGAACTCAAGTCTTCTAATTCTATTATCAGTGCTCTTTGCGTTACTATGCCATCCTTACAGTAGACCTAAATGGTATTTGAAGAGGAATAAATGATCCAAGATGCTATCATGCCACCTTTAAAGGAGGATCCAAAACCATTTCCACCATCCTACGTGAAGTCTCACCTAATCTCCCTCCTAAGGCAATTTCTCATTCCCACTCCAGTGGCCCTTTCTCTGGCTAAAGGATATCCAATTTATTCTGTCTTTACCTTGCTCATACATAGTAGTTTGCATATAGTCTCCCCATTTGACAATGTGCTCCCTGTTGGCAGGGACTGAAGCACTTAGCACAGTGCCTGGGACACTTCATAGAGGTTTACTGAGTGTCTAGAGGGATTTAAGTTAAAATCTGTGCCAACTCCATAGTCCCTATGATTCTACTCACCACTAAGAATAGCTAAGAAAAAAAATCCCATTTCTTTACTTCTCAAAAAAAATTATTTATAATCACACTTCCTTTTTTTCTTTTAATTCAAGCCCTGAACAAAACAGTTGCAATATCAAAAGCTGGACTCTTCCTTCTGAGCCGTCCAAAAGAACAAGGCCAAGCCAACAATTAATAGATTATTTTCACTCAAAGGGCAATGGAAAGGCTCATAATGGATGGGTATGAGTTGGCTGCAACACATAGAAGAATAATGAAGAACCCAGAACATGCTCAAGAAAGAGGATGGACTATACACAGACCAAGCAAAGGACGGTAGAGGGGGGGAAAGACTCCAAGCATATTGGGGGGACCCTCTGTGGTTAACTGAAGACAAGAGTAACATAAAATGGGCAGGCATCAAGGGCTCGCAATCTACATTGTTGCAGGGAACAGCCACATTAATGAAATCACAGAGTCCTTTCAGTATTGAACAATTTTTTGATCACATAACTCACTGGACTAACTAAAAGGCTAAGGTTTAACATAATTATTCTGATCATAGTGATGACAGAGGTCATCATGCCAGCACCCCAGGGATTCAGTTATAACTCCATCTCTGGCCCAGTCAACTAACTAATCCCTGTTTCAATGCTGACAGTTCACCATATCACTGGGTCACCATATCACTAAGAGATCAACCTATTTGTACATCACCAACTTGGTAGGTTTCCAAGCTACCTGCCATAACCCTCTCTCCAGGAATGGCCAGGATTCTCAGGGAGAATCCACCTCCACTCTGATCAGATAATGCTTCCACAGCAATTTAGGGTTTGAGTAAATTCCAAGTAGCTCCACATCTCAAAAACACAGGGAATCCCTGTCATGAACCACTCATTGCAGGCCTCAATGACTATAAAGACTTATGAACTGAGAGGAACTGTAATTAGTGAAAAGATCACAGTACTATGAATCAAGAGACTCAGGTACAGCTGATGCTTTGCCATTTGCTTTAGTCACTTCAACTCTCTAGCTATCAGTTTCCAAAGGAAATCCATTTGGACTAGATTTTCTAAGGTCCCTTTCAGCTCTTAGAGAGAAGACGCTCTGAACATGAGGTAAGCTCAATATTGTCATCATCATGAAAACACAAGACTAGATCTTGCCAAATGAGTCAGTTATGGGTGACTTAGACATTTGGAAAATTGCATTGATTATTAAGGTACCACATAAATTTTTGTGTACTGGAATTAACATTTACTGAAACGACAGAAAGCCTACTAGCCTGAGAGAGTACTTTCAGCTATCTCCCAGAAAGTATGGCTTATTCATCTTGCAAAAGATGGCTCCAGGACCAGCCCTCTGGGGACTTCACTATTAGAAGAAGTGGTTGCCAACCATTCAGAAACAGGATGTATTTTTTAAGGCTCATGGGTCATGTCACAGTATGTCATGTCCAAACCGCCATGTGCTCTTTGTTTTCTGGATTTTGTTTTTCTTCTACAACCCAGACCATGCCAGCCAACCACAGATGAGGGGGTCATCTCCTCCCCAGTGAGAGCAGGCCCCACCCATCGTGCCATGATTTTAAACCAAAGATGTAAGGTCTGCAATGCATCAACATGAACTATGTTCTAGGACTTTTTGAACATTTAGTACATTTTGAGGCAAAGAGGGAAAAAAAAAAAAGATGGCTTTTTCCCTGGCAGATGGCATCCTAAAATAACCACAAAGATTGAGGAGCCTCACTGCCCAGCTGTTTCTCCTTCCTTAAGGATACGCACATTTCAAGTCCAGAGCCATCAATTGCTGATGAATAAGTTAAGATCAAGGCCACTTAGTAGCAAATGAGTAAAGGAACCAAAAGGGAGGATTCTCAGCTTTGTCAATTTCCCCCTCTGGTACATCATGGAAGTTGGGAGTTGCTCCTAACAAGGCAAGAGTTACCCTAGACTGGGAGAAGGGAAATTAACAACAGTTCTTTTTCAGGTCACCCCTATTTTAACTCCTGCTCAAAATGGTCCTAAATGGATCCACTTCACAATTGGAAAATCTGCTGAAAAGGGCAGACAAAAATGTAGGCTTTGCACTTTGCCTACTCTACAGAAAGTTTCTGACAAATTTTAAACGCTACTAGGAATATTACAATTCATATTTTCTCTTGCTTTCAAAGGTAAGATGAGTGATTCAGGAGCTTTGATCAGTTTTAAAGTTTAACTCTAGCTTGCCTCAGGAGCCTGCAAATCAATGTTCCCAATTCCTGATAAAGGCAGAGAGACACTTTTATGTCCACCTCCATCTGGGCCCTCTCCTGGCTTTCATCCCCTCTCATAGCAAACACTCATCCAACAAACATTTCTCAAGCCCAGTACTACCCTAAAGTGCTATAGAGATACAAAGCTGGACCAATCTTGGTCCTTGCCCTCATTTACAATCTAATTAAAAGGGAATTAAGATGTAATAAATCTCTTTAACATAAGAGTATTTGGGGGAAAGGCAACTGTGAATCATCTAGGAGACCCGAGTTCAAGTCTAGCCTTTGAAACATATTAGCAATGTAACCCAGGGCAGTGCCCCCGGACAATTCTTGACAAGCTGCAGAGAAGGTGCTTTGGTACTAGGAGTTTCCTCAAGTGGAGTTCCCTATATCGAAAAGCCCCAGATCTAGTCCAAAGAGAAAAGTCTGTGGTCGGTGCCACAAGACTGGCATCGTGGGGGTGCAACCTGGAGGTTCTCACTTGTGGTTGAGGTGAGCAAGCAAGACACTGTAGAGAAGAGGAGCCGTGATCTGGGCTTTGGTAAGATGGCGCATGGTAAAGACTATGCTGGCAGGAAATATGGGCAGGAAGACGGAATGAGCAAAGTAAGAAAGATGTGTGTTCTGGGAAAGGTTCAAAGTGTTTGGAGCAACTGCAGTAACTGCAGACATTTTAAGGGTGTGCAGTGCTCTCCCCTCAACAGACAGTGCTATTATTGACCATTCCCATTTTAAAGATGAAGAAACTGACATTCAAAGGGTTTAAGTGACTTGACCATGGTCATACAGCTAATGCTATTACTGAAGACGGGGTGCCTCTTGACTCCGGTTTCAATACTCCCTTTCCCTGACTCCATGTCATCTCTACAAGAGTTTATAATGGGAAGAAATCAAAGATGAAGCTGGAAAGATAGACCAAGGTCACAGGGTAGAAGACCTTTACCAGGCTAAAGAGATATGGTGGAAGGAAGCTAGCCAAAAGCAATGGCAAATTTAGATTTATAACTCCCCCTCTGGAACAAACAAACAAACAAACAAACAAACAACTTGAGTCACTGTTGAGACCCTACAGAAGAGATTCAAGAGATTCAAGGGTCTGAGGGTTAATACAATGAATACTCAAAGGAAAACAGATGATTTCTAATACTTCTAGATGGTCCTCCAAGATTAACAGCATGGTACACTGGAAAGAGTGCTGGATTAGGAGTAAAAGGAGTTGGGTTCAAATCCTGATTCTGCTATTTAATTCCTTCGTGGCTATATTTCCCCTCTAGGCCTCAGTTGCCTCATCTGTAAAATAAGGTGTTGGGCTAGATGACCTCTAAGGTCTCTTCTAGCTCCAAACCTGTGAACAGCTTTCCCCTCCCCTATAAATAAACAGCAACGGCTAAGACACAATCATTAACCCAACAGCTCTGAGAGACTGTTAGCCTTTTTTCATTAAAGTAACCAAGCTGTCCAGGAGCCAGCCTTGACAATTTGAGCCATTATTGATTTTTTTAAATCAGGCAACTTTCAAAGGAAATTTATTATATTCTACAAAAAAAATAATTCTGGATTTACTACTAGTTAATACTAGTTGACTTGAATTTTATTAATACTAGACATCTACATATTGATTGCTTTTCCCCCCAAGAATAGCATAGTACAAATACTTCCCAAATAAAGCCCCCAGAGACTCAGGTATAAGGTAAGAATGAACTTGCCTTAAAACCTGGATGAATTGAATGGAATTGAATTTCCCAGGAAGGAAGTTTAGGGGAGTGGAAGGAGGAGACAGAGCCAGTGGCCAGTCAGCATCATTCATATGTAAGTCAGGGAAGAGCATCTGGTACTTGCAAAACAGGGGTAAATATTATAAAATACAGTATTTGAACTTGGATAGGTTCTTAGAGATTAGTTATTGCACTCCCCTCATTTTACAGATGAAAAGACTAAGGCCTCAGAAAGTAGTCATTTGTTCAAGGTCACAAAGGGTGCAAAGGTGCAGGGCCAGGATTTGAACCCAAGACTTCCTGACTCAAAACCCAGCAGTCTTTATCCCTGCCAGGTCATACTCAGCTTACAATGAAAGCAGACAAAAGCTGGAAAGAAATCATACTCTCTGGAGGAACAAAGGTGAATGATCTGACCAGAGTGTCAGCCCAACCAATTTTAAACCAGGAAGCTTACAATAAAGTGAGGAAAGCATGAGGAGGAGACTGTAGCTTCTGAATGGGCTTCCCCAAAACAAGTTTCTGTTCCCATTCCCTGGGGCAACACCCTAACTTAGAAAGGTTAAGGGCCTCAGACCATTTCCAGTCATGGCCTCCCCTTCCCCCACCAAGCATACATGTTTCTACTGAAAGGGACCCAGCATTTGAATTTTGCCAACTGTTTAATTTTCATCCAAGAAAAGTCTGTCTGACTACCACAAGGTTGTCTCTTCCCTGGTCAAGAAATAATCAGTCCTTCAGACACTGTAGGGAAAAATACAGCCACAACAACAGCCACTGGGCTATTTCAGGCAAGATATTTTACTGCTGCCTTATTACACAAACTGATTATGTTTAAAGCTCCCCGAGGAGCTGGGACTGGGGAAAAAAGGATCTTCAGCAAAGACCTCTGTTGGCATGGGCAAGAGGTAGCAGAGTCTCCTTGGGGAATTAACTTACTCAAATACCATCGATCAACATTTGAAAACCCACACAGATCACGACTAAGCCCTCAGCTTCATCCCTTGCCTGTAAAAAAAAAAGGGTTCTGAAAGAGTTAAAACTGTTCCCAAAAAAAAGGCTGAGCTTATTCTATCAAATGCTCCAGATGGAAATCGCAGAATTTCACTCCTCGGCTCTACTGTTCTCCTATGGCAAAAAAAAAAAAAAAAGACCCACAATGTTCTCAAGAAAGAGAATTTTTACTTCCAGGCACACAGTACAACTCTGTTTCAGACTATTCGTCCAGGAATATTTGCATTAACCGTCAATCACAAGCTTTTTGGGAGACTATAAAAACCTAAGAATATGAAAAAGTGGAGGGGGGTGGGTAACAGGGCCGAGAGGTGTCTGCAAATAAATGACAATAGCCTAGACCATATGAAGTTATATTAACTCACCCAAATATTACCCTTCCATCCTTGGTGACATTACCTATACCTCCGAATTGTATCAGCTCAAATCCCAGCTAAGGGACTAATACCCTAGGAAACCAAGGGGCCCCAGAAGCATGGCTAAGGAATTTGACCAGACACCAAACGCCTGAATTTTACTAAAGGAATCTGAATCTCCACAAGTCAAAAAACAGTGCTCTTGTTTTTACAAAGGAGACAAGTTAGGCTGTCTCTGAGGGCAGCCCCCAGCAAAACCACAAAGGGATTGATGAGGTTGGGCCTTACAGCCTCAAAAGTGCTATACTTCCCCACGTGGCTACAAAAACTAGGAAGAGAAGGAAAAAAAAACCACAAAGAAGGCAGAGAGGGTCTCAAAAAGTTCATTTTCATCCTAAAATTTAAAATTCATTCAGATAACTCTGAAGCAAGAGCAAGTAGAATAAGGAAACTGTATTCAACAACTATTGGAAACTCTTTGAGGGTAGAGATTTTGTCTTTTTCTTTTTTTTTAATTCCCAGTACCTAGCGGAACAAAGGCAGTGTTTGATAGTGGAAAGAGAACTGGACCAAGAATCCAAAGACCTGGGTTCTAATCCCAGTTCTGCCCCTAATTGGCTGTGTGACCTTGGGTAAATCCTTTAATCTCTGGGCCAGTTTCCTCATCTGTAAAATGAGAGGTTTAGACTAGATTATTTCTATGGTTCCTTCCAGCTCCCAGATTCTATGATTCTATACAATGTCACTGGGAAAAGACTGGAGGGAAAGAAAACTCTTCTATCTGTGGCAAGGTTAAAGAGAAACCTCAAAGATCCAATTGCATTACATCATCTCAGAGAGCAGTGTTTGTAAATATGCAAGTGTTTAATTCTCTGAGACACACAGCAGAATTTCCAGAATTCCTTTACCAACTGGATCAGTAGCTAAAATGGTTCTATTAACACCTTTCAGTCCTGAAGCTTCCTAAAAAATACGTGTGTAAAATCACTTTGTATTCTTAGGGGTGCTTCTGAAGAGAACCTGGAAAAGTGGAAGTTATTAACTCTATGGAAACAGTTCTGAACAGGATGTGAAGAGGGACAGACCTAGTTACAATGAGAGGGGGGATTCCAACCAGCAGAATTCAGCCAATCTGGACAGGACACAAAAGGTCAGTGGCCTATTGTTTGCAAAAAAAGTCAGGGCTTATCAACCAGGACAAGAGGCCAAGACCTCACTCAATTCTAACTCAAAGCCACACCCCTCCCAGCCCAGCACTACTCGATCTAGGATAGAGTTAGCTCCCTATCCCTGCTGTAAACCTACTGGGGCATTCAGTCAATTGATGAGAGACCTTTCAGAGCACACTCTAGAGGCGAGCCAACTGAGGAGATGAAGAGATCCCAGCATGGTAGGAACTGCAGATTAATCCTCTGCAGAAGTGATCAACTGGCTTCCCTTTTTAAAGGCTCCCAAGCATTGGTTGGAGGAAGGAAGGGTTACAAAGCTCTCCCTAAGTCCTCACTGTTGTAAAAAGGTTTCCTAACATAGATACAGGGAGAGGAGGAGGGGACACTTCCCTCTACCCTGAAACAAAGGAAAACCTAGATTTCCAGCCATGTGTTATAACATTCAAGGCCTATTTCCCCTCCCCCAGCTGATGTCTCACTAGACTGAGGCACAGTATCTCCAGCGACCGATTAGCTGGCCAGGTCGGGTAGCCACACAAATGTAGGTTGTGTGTTCCTCATTAACAGGCAGGAATCCAGGAAATAAAGGGCAGTAAGGAATCTGGGAATGAGCTACAGGAATGGGGATTCACTAATCAAGTCTATCAGTGGACCTAGGAGAACTGAGAACTGGTCACTTGTCCCTCTACAAGTTCACATTTTCATTCCTGTTTTGCAGGGAAATTATTCAGAGCTTCAAATAAAAAAGGAAAAGAACAAAGGGTTAAACATAGATCTTCCTTTCCCTTTTTCAGAACCACAACCCTAGGGGATGCACAATTCAATTTAAAACCCATATCACCACACACAAATTCAGGGTGGTGGGGGTAAGGTTGGAGGTGGATGCCTTGATGTCTACTCTCAACATAACTAGCTAATCCTAGATGTAGCTGGGCTACCAGGGACCAGGTAGGTATGCCTAGCCTAAGATGTTCCTAGATTGTCTCTTAATACCACAGCAAGTCTTACATTTTGGAATAGTTGCAGTAGGAAAAAAAAAACACCAAGAAAAAAACCATCCTTATAAACCCAACCTCTCTGCAGGAGCTTTCCAAATAGAACACCTTCTGTAGGTTGCCTTTCCCAGCCCGGATTAGTCTTCAGCGGGTGAAATGCATTTCCAAACACCTGTCAGATTTCAATCATTCTAAAGATCCAAACCCAAAAGCAGATTGCCCCTTTCATCCTTCCAAGGACCACGTGCCCCTCCCCCCTATCCAGTCCAGTCAAGGTAAGGGGGCACTTACAGTGATGGCCCGGCCCCTAGAGCAGACCTTAAAGCTCTGGAAAATCTCCATTAGTGCCTGTGGCCCCCAGCCCTGCCATCCTTGGATGGTACACACCCTCCTCTGCCCCTCACCCCGACAGTCTTCTCCTCTGAATAAAAACTCCCCCACCTGCTCTATCCAGGGAAATGAAACCTTCCCAAAGAGCCACAATAGCCTATATTTAAACATGTGAATTATATATATATATATATATACACACACACCTATATCTACAAGTACATATGAATAGATTTGTATATAAGTACAGTTATTTTCAAAATCACCTACCTTTGACCTGAGTATCGTATTCTGCTATGATCTCCTTATCCTTTTTGAATTTAGCTGGAGACGTCATGTTTCCTTCCTAATTCAGCTCCCGAATGGATAGATCCACTCGACAAAAATCAAACCACTGAAATTAAAATCCTCAAGATTTCCTCTTCCGAGGGTCGATGGGTCTCCCAGCAGAATCCAGCGCTCCGGGGAGCCTCAGTCCGTAGGAAGGCTGCCGGCTGGGGAGGCAGCAAGCGGCCAGCGCGGCGGGAACATGCAGATGTTGGGGGTGGTGGGGGCCGGGGCGGAGCAGCGGCTTCTGATTCCTAGTGTCGAGCTCCGAGCCGCAGCATCAGCATCAGCCAGGGGAGCCGCAGCGCCGGGAGGCTGTCCTGGGCACTGACATCAACGACACAGGCAGGGAGTGGAAGTCCTTCCGCACAACAACATGGTGTGGGGGTGTGGGGCTGTGTGTGCGCCTGACTGTGTCAGTGTCGGTGCGAGGGTGTGGGTGTGTATCTGGGCGTGTGTGTCTCTGTCTGTCTGTATGTCTGTATGTATATATGTAAGTGTGGGGGGAGAGTGGATGGTTGCTTCTTTTTTTGTTTTGTTTTGTTTTACGGGCTCCTGAGATGATGCAAATCAAATCCCAAATGGGAGCAGCAGCAATGCAGGATCGGAAGTCGTTTTCTTCGGTTCACTTGCCTGTAAATGCAGGAAAAAAGGGGGGGGGGAGAAGATGGAGAAGGGGGTATCAGCCGGAGTGCAGATACCAATACGCAGGCTGAGGGTGGGGGAGACGACGTCTCCCCAAACTAGGGACAGCTGAGGCCAAGCCCCATTGACCTCCACCCCAGAAGGGTGGGCAGGAGGGTGGTGGAGGGAGGTGCAGCAAGGTCAAGAGAAAGGGGAAGCTCCCTCTGAATTAAAGAGACAAAATCACTTCAAAGCATCTGCTCGCTCGGAGCCAGGGGAAGGCTGCAGAGAGGCTCAGCCTAAGCCCATCAAACTGCTGCAGCCACCCACTCCCACCCGCCCCAAATCTTGCCAAACCTGAGCAGTGCCCAGCCCCAGCCAAAGCTTTCCTGGTCTGGACCTCGAAGGCCCCTCACAGATGTGGTGGCCATCGGACCCCGCCCCAACCCCAGTATCTCCCCTAGACATCAAAAGGCGATCAAAAGGCGAGGGCGGGGGGAGGGGGGTTGCGGATGCAGTTCCCAGCAGGGACAAGCTAGTAGCACACAACTTTTCCTCCCCTTCCTCCTCCTAGCTGTTTTGTTTTTGGTTACGAGCTTCCCTTGGCAGCAAATGTAAAAGGCGGGGGGATATCACGGGGAGGGCGAAGTCTGCAGGGAAAGGGGGGGAGGACCCTACTCTGCACCGGCTACATCTAGAGGAAAAATGTGGCCGGCGAGGCAGGAAACGGGGCTGCAGAGTCCGGCCAGGACACAGCCAGCAAAGCGCGGGAGGGCAGCCCTGCCTTC
Organism: Vombatus ursinus; assembly: GCF_900497805.2. Lineage (NCBI taxonomy): Eukaryota > Metazoa > Chordata > Mammalia > Diprotodontia > Vombatidae > Vombatus > Vombatus ursinus. The sequence goes on from NW_020954576.1 coordinate 47,443,701, forward strand.
AGCCTTCGCCTCCCTCCCCTTCTTCCCCCCACTTCCCAGGAGCCTGCTTTCCTGCCTTCCCCCCGCCAGCCCCCCAGCCTAGCCCATCCAGGCCTGCGGGTAACGGCCCCTAGCGAGCAGGGGAGCCCCCTCCTCCACCAGCACTCTCAGCCACATCCCCGCCGCCAAATTCCAGATCCCAGAGCCCTCTTTCCCCTGGGGGCGCATTTTCCAGGCCCGGCTTCTCACCCCCTAAAGGTTCCCGACAGAAGGAAAGCTCGGGGAGACGCGAGCCGACTCCAACGCGAGCCGGGGAGCATAGCGGGCTGCAGGGCGTGCAGGCAGGCAGACCCTCGGACGCCCCTCTCCTTCCTTCCTTCCCTCCCGCCTGCCCTCTCCGCTGCTCTGCGCGAGAGGAGCCCGCCTGTGTCTCCCCCTTCCCGCGATCGAAGGAAAGGACAGCGGGAGGAAGGGAGGGGGAAAGCAAGGAGGGAGGAGGGACGGCGTGACTCCGGGAGGCAGGAAGAGGGGGGTGGGGGATGGATAAAGGGGGACGAGGTGGGCTCCTCCACTTGGCCGGGGGGAGGCGGCTGCTGGGGTTGGGAGGGAGCGAGCAATCACTAGGCTGATTTCCCGAGAGGGGCGCGCTCCTGGGGCAAGGACTGCCCGATCCCGGAAGGCTGGGCCAGTCAGAGGGCTGGACCGAGGGAGGGAAGCAGCCGCAGTCAGGGCGCAATTCCCGGGAGTGCGCTGGGAAGAGCGAGGCACGAGGCGCCTGGCTCCGTGCGTGTACTGAGTGCAGAGGGACGGACAGACGGTGCCGCCTGCCGGGCTCGAGAGGCAGTGGGTAATTAATCAGTGCTGCCTACCGGGAAGGGGAACGGGCTGCTCCACTGGCTAGGGGGGGCTGTCAGGTGCCGGCGGATGTCGGAAGGGGCTTTGGGAGCCGCGCCGCGGGAGTGCAGGCGGACGCAGACCAGGAGAGGGCGAGGGGCTGTGCACAAGGGATTTGGGAAGGGTCTCCCAGAGCCTGGACCGCCGGCTGCCGAGCAACGGGATGGCGGAGAAGCCAAGCGGGCAGCGGATGCCGCTCTCCTTCCCGCCCCAGTCTCCGTTTCCCTCCTGAAAACCAGGAGGAAGAAAAGGGGGAAGGAAGGAGCCTTTACCTGGCTCCGGCGCGGCTGGGTCCCCCGGCCCCGTGAACGCTTTCCCTTCTCAGTTCCCGCCCATCCACCCGCAACTTTGCAGCTCGCTTCCCTCCCCCACCCCCTCTGCGAGCCTCCGCCCGCTCAACAAATTGATCAGGCAGAGCAAACCCACCGGCTTGCCAATCATTGCCCGCCGCCTATGGACTGACGGACGCTGGAGCCATTAAAAAAGGCTGATCCCGCCCCTCCACACCTACCCAGGAGGAAGGTTGGGCTGGAGAAATCAAAGGGCGTGGGCCATCATGCAAAGGCGGAGTCTTGGAATGGGCCCCACCCCTCCAGACCTCCAACTAAAGTTAAAAAAAAAACTAGGGAGGTGGGAACAAGACGCTCAGCAACCACACGCGAACTCGACAGGGTAGACAGAACCAATTGGGTAGTGTCAAGGGGGCGAGGCGTTGCGGGGAATTTTCGCCAATAGAGAATAAGAGTCTGAGGGGAATGTCTAACGTCTTCCAATTGGAAGCTTGAAGGGCGTACTCTTTCCTTTTCACTGGGGCAAAAGAGAGGACTTGCCTCAACCTCCTTGAAGCCCACCAATCAGAATCGGAGGCGTGGCCAAATTCTTCCAACTGGCAAGCAGGATCTAACAGACACCGTTGCCAAGGCGGGCTAGGCAAGGTTCTCCTCCACTCAGGTTTTTCACCTGTAGGCGTGTCCAGAATCTTCCAATGGGGGAAGAAGGCGTGTCCCGGATTCCCCCCAATAGGAGCGCGACGTTGGTAATTCAAACTGACAGCCGGTCAGGAAAGCCAAAGGAGGAGAGTGAAAACGGCGTGTCCGGTGACAGGAGCCCCGCGAGGACCGAGCCGAACTGACCTGCCCAGCCCTGCCCCGCCCCGCCTTTTCCAGGGCGCGCCCCGGCGCGTGCGCGCCTGACCGGTCCAGTTCGAGGGGGAGAGAGCGAGCTGAGGGAAGTGGGGCGTCGAGGGAGAGAGGGCAGAGCTGAGGATAGGGCACCTCGAGGGAGAGAGAGCTGGGGGGGGGCAGCTGTCCAGGGAGAGAGAGAGAGTGCTGAGGGGGATCATTCAGGAAGATAGAGAGAGGATAGAACAGTGGTATCAAGGCCGAGAGAGGGCCATCAGGGCGGCTGTCCAGGAGGAGAGGTCGAGATTCGAGAGGAGGCATTACTGGAGGGAGAGGGAGCTCAGGGGTGCCATCGAGGAGCGAGAGAGAACTCCGTGGCAGTATTCAAGAAGAAACAGGGAACTGTGGGCGGACGCCCCCGGAGTGAGGGAGACCTGGTACCCAACACGACGGAGGACCCCAAGGGAGGAAGCCCAGATAGCGAGGGAGAGGGTAGAGCCGAGATACCCAAGAAGAGACAGGGAACTGAGCTGCTTAGTCCAGGAAGACTGGGTGAGAACCGACGAGAGGCCCTCAGACAGGTCGAGAGTGGTCAGGTTCGCCCAGGAAGAGAGGGAGCGCCTCGACGAGAGGCCCCCCGTCAGAGAGAGGGATTTCAGGGGCTTCCTCTACGAAGAACGAGAGAGAGACCAGGAGAGGTTTCCCAGGACCAGGGAGAGGGTGCTGAGAAGCGCCGTCCAGGAAGAGAGGGAGCGAGATGATAGCAGGCAATTAAGGAGGGGTCGGGAGAGAGAACCCAGGGGAAGCTCCCAGAGAGAACAGATCGAAAGTCGGCAATCCAGCGAGACTGACTTGAGGGAGATTATCCAGGAAGACAGGGAGAGGTCTGAGAGGAGACTGACGCAGAGAGAGAGGGAGCTGAGGGCGATCATTCAGAGAGAAGCACAAATAGCTGAAGGGAGGAGTATAGGGAGAGAGAGAGAGCTGAGGTGGTCCATCCTGAGGGACACAGAAAGAGCTGAGAGGTCTATAAGGAGAAAGAGAGAGCTGAGGGGAGCCATTCAGAGGGACACAGAGAGAGCTGAGAGGAGGAATATAAGGAGGGAGAGGGAGTTGAGGGCGAACATCCAGAGAGAAAGAGAGAGGGACGTGGGGAGAGAGAGGAAAAGATCGAATCAGGGTATCCTGTTGAGGGCGACAGCGAACTCCGAGACGGGCACCCATCTTGCACATCGCCCCCCTAGTGTATTAACTCTGCCACAGGGAGAGAGCAGTACCTTCCAGGGAAGGAGAGAGACGATTAGCGGAGGCCTACAGAGGGAAAGAGAGAGTATTGAAAGGTATATTCTGAAGAGAGAGGGAGTTCCTGCCGGGAGGTCCAACAGGAAGAGTGTGAGCTCCCTGAGGTAGCACTTGAGAGTGATTGTGTTGAAAAATTCATCTAGAAAGACAAAGCTCCAGACTCTGAGGGGGAGAACTAGATTTGGGGGCAGAGGAGAGAATACCCAGAGAAAACTGGGAAGGGGCCGTCACTCTGCAGAGAAAGAGAGCTGGGAGTATAAATAGTGCTGAAAAGAGGAGTCCACCAAAGTTTAGGGGAGAAGTTTCCGAGGGAGAAAGTGATCAGAGAGCCCTGGGGGAAGTGAAGGCTTTAAGAAAACAGGAGATGAGGAAGCCTGAAAGGAGAAAGTTTTAGAGATAAAGGATAGAGTAGAAGAGAAATCTGAGAAAAAATAATTATTGAGACAAAAGTTAAAAAGGAAAGTTTCCATTAAAGAAAGGAGAAAGGGGGAAAACAGCTAAGAAAAAAAAAAGGTACTGACAATTCAGCAGCTCATCTCCCCCCACACTCTACTCTCTGAGCAGTTAAGGGGGAAAGAAAGTTTACTGTTTCCCTGGCTCCTACCACAGAGAAAAGAACTACGTGTACCTTTCCCTCAGTCTGGACGAAAGGTCTAATTTCTTGCTAAGGCTTTACTTCCAATCTTCCAGTTTGGGGTTCCTGGACTGAACAGGGCAGAGGCCCTGCTTCCTTTTTCAAAACCCTCTCTCCTAATCCTCTCTGAGTCGTCATGTCTACCAGCAATTATAGCTTCAAGAACCGGTGTGTATCTATCCTGTGCTGCAAATTCTGTAAGCAAGTGCTCAGCTCTAGGGGGATGAAGGCTGTCTTGCTGGCAGACACTGAGATAGACCTTTATTCTACAGACATTCCTCCAACCACGTAAGTCAAGCTGATTAGGGGTAAGGAAATTTCAGTTCAATGGTAGCCCTTTAACTAGAAGGGGAGGGTTGAGACTGGCCCTCTGGAAAACAACAATGAGGTTATCATTTTGGAGTGCCAGCCACTCCCAACCTTAGATTTAGTATCTGATGATCCTGTTGGAGCAAAACTGAGTGGGTTGAATGTCTGGACATGGTCTGTGGTTTAGCCATAGTGGTCAACTATGATTCAAGACACCAACTCAATTACATCTGTGTGACCACACAGCCTTTAAGTCTAAATTCTGGCACTCTGCCCTACTATTCCATTGCATCTAGTATTCAGTGATTTAGTGGACAAGTCCTATGTGATGCACTTCATTATTTTCTAAACTTTCATCTTTATTGAACATGAAAATGAAGGAATATTATTGAGAGTATGATTGGCCCAAGGGATGGCAAACAGCTATTCTTTATTCCTATTTACAACAGAACCAAAGGAAATAGATTAAAATGGAAAGAACCACTAAGATTTACTATAAATAATAATTTCATGATACTTGGCAAACACTGTAAAAGGTAACCAAATGGGGTTGTGGAATCTTTTTATCTATACTTCAAAAATAGGACAGATTCTGATCTGTCTGTTGGTTTAAGTCCGGTCCTGCTTGCTGGCAAGGATTGTGTTGGATTACTTCTGTAATTAAATTTTGTGTTTTATTATCTAATGCTTTTCTTTTTAGGAGCACATACATAAAAACTTTTGCAATATCAGTCCATGTATCTGTACAGTAACCATAGTAATAAGTATGTTATTATAAGAGTAAATCATTATGATATTAAGTATATGGTGATGATGCTCAAATTTATGTAGCATAGTAGAAAGAATATTTTTCTTATACTCCTGCTGTGAGGTAGGTAATATCAGTATTATTATCCCCACTCTGCAGAAGAGGAGTCTGAGACTCAGTGAAGTTACTCAGCTTCTCTAGAGTCACAGGCTAGTCCATGGCAGAGCCAGACTTCTGACTCCTGGGTCCAGTGCTCTGTCCACTTTAGCACATCATCTCTTGGTTCACATTAGAGTCAGGGAAGCGGAGGTTCAAAAAGGCAAATGGCTTGCTGGTGATCTTACAAGTTAGTACCAGAGGGTCTAGAACAGAATCAGGGACCTTCATCCTGATTGCTGTTCTTGTTAGCTTGTGAGAGATGGGAGTGTAATAATGTGTTGAAATATATGTAGATCAATGAACACTAGAAAGAGAAAAATGAAAGATTTATTAGAAGTTCACGACAAGTTGGCAGATATTAAATGGCCATCATAAAATACAATGTAGTTCTGCCTGTAGGCCAACTCTTTAAGGTCTCTTCCAAGCCTTTGACTCTACCCAATCAGAGCTGCCTCACTGATCAAAAGAACAACTAACTATCCTTACATGTTTTCCCTTCTAGTGCTGTGGACTTCATTGGAACCTGTTATTTTACTGAAATCTGCCAATGCAAACTGAAGGACATTGCCTGTTTAAGATGGTAATTTATGGCACTGTTTTTCTTTACCTGTGGATTGGGAGGACAAGTGTTGAAGTTGAATTAGAGTGAAATTCAATGGGTTACACTTAGCACTGGTTGCCATCTGAGGGTTGAACTATGGATTCCTGTTCCCTGTGAAGGGCGCATTGAAAAGCCACTCAGAAAAAATAATTATATGAAAATTTATTAAATTATAATTTAAATTATCATCAGTTCAGGATGAAGTATGGTAGAAAGACATGAAAAGACAGACGGCATAGTGAAGTTCCCAGGGCACTAGACTTGGAGTCAGAGATACTTGTCTTCAGATCCTGCCTCCCAGACATTTATTGACTGTGTAGCCCTGGATAGTTCACTTAACCTCTGTCTATCTTAGTTTTGTCACCTGTAAAATAAGGAGGTTTGACTCTATGGCTTTTAAAGTCCCTGCCAGCACTAACTATAAGATCCTATGAGAAGTAGTAACTGAAATAATTCCACCTGTTCGCTGAGTTTAACATATGACCAGATAATAGAATGATTTGTGAAAAATTCAGAGCTTCTATCATCAGCTGACTAACACTGAGAAGGGTGAAAATTCTTGCAAATGCCACCATTCATTGTAGATTTGCCTTACTTTTGAACATTTTCAAAAACAGCAAAGTCTAAAACTAGAGTAGCCAGCTTGTACTTAGTTTGCAGGGACACATGTTGTCCTCCTACTTCTCCATCTGGTGGATCAGTTCTTGGGTGGCAACAGAGAACTAGAACGTACAAGAACCCAAAATCACACTAGAGCCTCAAGGTAAAGAAATCTTGAACCTAAAGGGCTAATGATATTTGTTCAGTATGTAGTAGTAGTAGTATCCAGAGTATCTTGGTGTCTTACAGAACAAACTGAAATCACTGCTCTGCCTTCTGAAAACTAACCACTGAAGTGAGAGGCACAGCTGGTATATGATATTAATTTTTGCATAGCCCTTGAATATACATCAACTCAGCTGATCCTCTCAACAGACTTGTGAACTACACAGTACAGGTATGGTTATCCTTGTTTTATAAATGAGGAAATGGAGCCTCAGACAGGTTGTGTAGCATAGTCACTTACCAAAAGTCTCATAGCCAATTCAAAGCAGAATCAATACTTGAACCTAGACCTTGACACCAACTCCGTTGTTCGTTACACTATACCATACTACCTCTTTACTGCTGGGTATCTAAAGAGTTATGTTCTAAGAACTATAAAAAAAGACAGAGTGAATTTTTTTGTTACTCAAGTCTATCTGGTTGGGATACTTTTGAAGGAGGTAGAATCTTAAGTGAGTCTTCAGTACTTCCAAGGATCTGTCATTTCATTGGTGTGGGTGTCTCTTCCACTGCTGAAGCTCCAAACCATTATAATGGACGGTTTCCATGAATGGCCAAAAAATAATAATGATGATAATGATCATTTTGTGAGCAATCTTCTGCTAATGAGTTTCTGTACATTTGTCCCACTCCTTAGATGACAATCTTTGGTTCCAAACTCAAAGCCTTTCCAACCTGGTGAGACCTTCCAGAGTTTGCATTCTACTTGGGATAAAGTTTAAGAACCCAAAGTCCCTACAACCCAGATGCATCATGCTGAAGCATCAAGTAGGATTTTAGTGGAGTGTCTATAAAATAGAAATGGAAATGGGTTAGTTGTTGTAGCAAAGAAATATTGTTTCAAGTATAAATAATAAATTAGACAAAGTTAGCCTGCTTTCTTAATAGATTATAAGATATTAGCCAAGAAGTTTGGGAATGTAATAATATAAAGTAGTTGCTGCTATTTTCCTTAGAATCTTAGAATTTAGAGGGAAGCAGAGGTCACCTAGTCTAGGAATTTCAGCTGCAACATCCCAGTCACTCTTCTACTTGAAAAACAGTTGTGATGTTTGAACTCCCAAAATCCCTTGGTCCAACCCCACCCCAGCTGTCCATTGCGTTTGAGGAAAGTTCTAATGCATAGGAAGTTTTTATTTATGTCAATTCAAAATGTTTCCCTGTAACTTTTTGCCCTCTAAAGTAAGTCAAATCTCTCCCACATGACAACTCTTAGTATATTTGAAGTTGTATATCGCTAAGGAATGAATTCAATCATTATCTACATAATTTAGGCCTTAGTTCCTTACCTTTTCTTGCCTTCTACCCCTACACAAGTTTTGGGGTGTGAATTCAGAGAACCACAGATTTAGAGGTGGAAAAGTCGTTTGAGGTCATTTAGCCCATATATATGTATTTAGCTATACACTTAATATACGATGAACGGCTATTTGTTCCTGCCAAGCTCTCTTCTCTGGGATAATTATTGCCAGTTCCTTTTGCCCTTAGCCCACAAGGGGTACCAGAAGCCTCCAGGGGCAGCCCATTACTTTTGGGGGTAGCTCTAATTATTAGGAAATTTTTCCTTAAATTGAACCAACATGTCGTTCTCTGAAATTTCCTTTTATGGCATGGTTTTGAGTTCTTCTACCATCCTGGTCACCCTCTTTAATTCCAGTTTGTCAATGTCCTTCCTAAAATATTGCACCCAGCATTGTACACGGTACTCTAGGTATATGTTTCACTTGAGTTTCTATAAATTGTACATTGTACATCTGTTGATGCAGCCTAAGATCGTGTTTTCTTTTTTTGGCTGCCACATCACACTGATGATTCATATTGATCTTTTAATTTCCCTTCCTTCCCTCCCCCATGCCTCATGAATGTTAACTCCTTGAGGCTAGGGACTTTTTGTTTTTATCTTTCTTTCCACATCACCTAGCACCATTCTTCCCGTCTATCATTTAGCACTGTACCTCATACATAGTAGGTACTTAATGTTGGTTGAGTTAAATTGTTGAACTGAATAATCTGGTCTAGCAAAACCCCTATATCTTTTTCACACAAAGTGCTTTCTAACTATGCTCTCCCATTTCCCCTACCAACCCCCCTCCCCCACAACCTTGTCCAATTATTCATATAGTACATCTTTTTCAACTGAAGGGTACAACTTTATACTTATCACTATTAAATTTTATCTTGTTGTCTTTAGCCTACCATTCCAGTCAGTCATATTAGGAATAATAACTTACATTTGCAAATATGCAAAGCACTTTACTATTTTATCCTATTTGTACCTCAAAACAATGCTATGAGATATTATTGTCCTCATTTTAAATTTGAGGAAACTAAGGCTCAGAGGGCATAAGGGACTTGCCCATCATCATACAGCCAATAAATATTAGATGCAGAATTTGAACCCATCTTCTTGACTCCAATAACAGCATTCTGCCTAGTGTACCATACTGCTTTTCCTGATTTCATTATCAACAATATTTAGCTGTGACTCCCAATTTTATGTCATCTGCAAATTTGTTACACATGGTACCTATCACTATGATTATGTAAAGTTATGACAATCATTAGAACAATGTGACTTAATGGAAAGAATACTAGTTTATCTAGCTTAATTTTTTATATGTATTTTCAGTTATTCTCAAATTATAGTTCAACTACACTTTTCTAGAAGTTCTTTTTGAGTTAGATGCTGTCTCAGAATATATTCTGTTTTCTTGTCTCTGTCCTTGCTTACACTCAGAATTAAGGTACATTGATAGATTGACAAACCATTTTCCCCACAGTATGTATTAAATAAATTCATTAAAAGATATATATGATTGAAGAGCATTATATGATTGAATATGTTAGAGAGAGCTTTCATTTTATTGCATTATTTGGGAAGCCATGTATTTGAAATAAGGATATTATTAAATTACTGCTTAATATTTAGTAATCACAAATTAAAAAATCTAGAAACTGTTTAGAGAAGGGGAAAAAAAGAAAGAATATTCAACTAGGAACCATAGGGATTCTATTCAAATGCTGATTCTGCTGTTTCCTACCTTGTGTGACTTTGGGAGAGATACCTTACAGTGCTGGGCCTCAGCTTTCTTCTGTATTAAAAGGGGTGGGCTAAATGACCTTTAATGACCTTTCCACCTCTAAATCCGAGGTTCTCTGAACTTATACCCCAAAACTTGTGTTATTGAGGGGTAGGAGACAAGAAAGGGTAAGGAATTGAGGCCTAAATTATACTAATAATCAGTTTACATTGATTGAATTCATTCCTTAGCTTTACTAGTGTAGATATACCCATAATATAGCCCCTCCAGCGTCACATCTCTACCAGACAGACACCTCCCTTCTTTGTATCCCTTGGAGTTGTAGAAAGATAGCTAAACTGTAGTCCTAGATCTTCCATGTCCTCAGTTACCTCATTTGTAAAATTAGAGGATTGGATTAAACTCCTGAGGGCCTTTTAGGCCTAAAGCACAATCATCAACAGAATCTCAAAATTTCAGAGTGGGAATGGAACTTAGAAGCCATCTAGTCCACCACCTAATTAAGACTCTCCCTACAATATTCCCTTCAAGTATCTTTGATTGAAGGTCCAATGGAATGTAAACTGCTTAAGGTCAAGGACTGTTTCATTGTTGTCTTTTTATTTGCTGCACTTAGCACAGTTTTAGGCTCTTTGTAAGCACTTAATAAATACTTATTGAATGAATGAATATTACTCAAAAGGTGATGATTCTTGTTTTCTGTTTTAGTGGGAACATTGTAGGTTACCATGTGATCGTTCCATGCAAACCCTGCCTTCTTTCTTGCAACAACGGGCATTTCTGGATGTTTCATAGTCAGGCAGTTTTTGGTATCAACCGGTTAGACTCCACTGGTAAGAAACGTTGCTGACAGATTTTTCTACCTTATCTATAAAACACAAAAATAATTAAAATTGCCATTGTCAGCTATAGGATTTTAGGGTATCTTAGCAGGATTAGAATAAAGCTAGATGAAAATACTTAAAATTACTAGCTAACATTTGTTCCTGAATTACTATAAAGGAAAACATTTATTGCAGATTGAGCAAACCACGAATATAACAATTAATCTATTTTTAACAATAACCTCTCTCAGGAAGCTCCCCCTAACCTAGATTACTGGACTTTGAGATATCAGTTTTCCTGCTTATGTTAAATGAAACCCTGAGATCTCTACTGAAATTTAAATCCTTTTTTCTCAAACATTCACTTATGGAGAATATTGGCAAAAGTCCATTATCATTTTTGTGTTTTGTTGTCTAATGGTCCAAAGTTGCCTAGATTCTTTTTTTCAATTGATTAATATTTTAACTGTTCTGTCCTGTTCTTCTACACACATTCTTACTCCAGAGAGTTTTTAAAAGACCATTAGATTTAAAAGCCATTTGATTTCCTGTGAGTTTTTTGTTTTTTAATGTTATCTCAGATTTAAAAATAGTTTTGATGTGATTTGCCCATATTAAAAGGATTGTAGTCATTTCTTCTGATACTTTAGTGAAGAGAATGTAAATATTTGACTCTAAAAAAATTGTTACCTTTACTAATTACTTTGATAAGAAATTGCACTGCCAATGCTTTCTGGATATTTACATGATACATTTTATATTGCTTGGAGCCATTCATGTAAATACATGTTCTAATTGTCTAATGCTATTTTGGCTCTGAAGAAAACTTGATGGTCTGAGTCAATACTAACACCAAAATTTTACTTGATTTTTTTGAATATATATTTAGGAAGTTTGGTGGAGTTTTTTAGGAGAAAGAAAACCTTAGGCATAAAAAATGGTAAAAATTATTTCAGTGTCCAAAATGTGTGTCTCTGAGCCCTCCCCACACACCTTTTCTATAGACTGAGATTCAGTCATCATCTGGGACCTAAGCTTGGTTCCCATAAGCTATCATTCAAGGTCCTAATTTAAGAATCTAGTCGTTAAAACAGGCTGTTTGCACTTAAGTGCCAATCTGAATTCCCTCATGTGAGATTTAAGCTCCTAATTTAAGCCCCCAGATGTATATTTGTGCTAATCATGGGGCACATGGGGCATATTAAGGGAAGTTTTTGCTTTGATATCATTTTTCCTGTATTCAAAACACAGGGGTTTTTTTTTATTATTTACTTTAATATTGGTTAATTTTTCAAAGATAAAAGCACTGCATTCTTCCATTCACATAGAATCTAATCCATGAGAAACAGATGTATCACAGGATTTCCTTCCTCCCTTCTTAACAGAGAAAGGAAGGTGCGGCTTTTGTCAGATCCAATCTCTTAGTTTATTTTTCCTCCTTTGAAACAATTGTGCTAAACTACTTCATGTCCCTGAGTGTTGACTCCAAGAATTCTTCATAGCACTGATATTGTAACTGAAGCGATTTTTTTTTCTAGAAACTTGCTTCTGATGGCATGGTAACTATCCTTGCAAATCTCCTGGGCAGCAGGATCAAAGGACTATCCATGAAACTTCAGAAAATCCCAGACTTCAAAATGATGTCTCTTCTAAACCCAAACCTGACTTCAGGCAATAACCCCTCCCAGAAAGACTGTTGTTTCCATTATTACAGAGGGTTCCCAGAAAAGCTTCCAAAGTCTTCCTAGATAACCTGTCCTAAAATCTCACAATTGCCAAAGTGGGGAAATTTTTCCTAACTTAGTAGGTCCTCTACAAATTTATGCTCTTTAAGCCTGAGTCAGTCCTCACTGTTGCCCTACAGTCTTTAGGCATCTCATGATCACACTCTGTATGGTGAATGCTTTCACTCTTTCTAAACAACCAAATTTAGTCCCACCCCCTTACTCTCAGATGAGTGCTGCCTCCTACTCACTGGGCAAATTGAGACAAACAGAACTGGACTTCTTCAACCCCTCTAGATGTGCTCCAATGTTTCTGTATCTTCACCTTTCTGTCTTCTTGCCCTCCTCTCTTAGAAGAGATGTTGGTTTTCCTTAGAAAGGCCAAACTCTCCACCTACCACTTCATTCGTATCCTCCCAGCTCATTCTCAAACTTGTTTTGTTTCTCATTCTTTCTTCCCATCTCTTTCTCACCACCCATGGCATCTTCAATCTTTTCTTTTCTGTTGGCTACTTCGAACGGGATCGACTCTTCCTTGACCAAAAAGGAAATATTAGGCCTAAGACCTTGCTAATCCCTTGAGCTTTTATATCATCTCTATGTCCTTTCAGTCACTCTCAAGGAAGAAGGGTATAGAGAGTATCCATTTACTTCCTTACTCTAAACCCCCTGGCAAGCTTCTGTAATAGTTTCATAGATTTAGAGCTGGGAAGGAACATTTATAGGTCATCTAGGCCAACTCTCTTATTTTGCAATTGAGGAAATGGAGTGAGGCCCACAGGTAGTAAGTGGCAGAGCAGGAATTCAGGTTGAGGCCCTGTACCTCTAAACCTAGTGTTCTTTCCATTGCACCAGCCTGTCTTCTACATCCTAGTGAAACTACTCTCAAAGGTCGTAACAACCTTATAATTGACAATGCAATAGCACCTTCTTACTCCTTTTGCAGCTACCCAATAGCATGTGACCCTCCTTTGCTATTCTCTTCCTTAGGTTTCTATGAAAACTGAACCCTTGCAGTCCTTATTAAATTACTGATGACTGCTACTCTTACCTCTTCTTCATCCTGATATCTAAATGTAGAAGTTCCCCAAAATTCTCTTCTCTATATATGATTACTTCTCTCTATGTTATTACTATGCCTTCATCTATTTCTTCTATGTGTATGACTCCCTGATTGAGATCTCTACCCTCACCCTGCCCCCACCTCCCACCTGAGCACCAGACTCAGATTTTTGACTCACAATTAGATATCTTCAGTTGGGTATCCAGTACTCCAAGCTCAATATGTCCAAAATGGAATTAGTCGTATCATGGTGTCTCAGAGTTTGAAGAGACCTCAAAGGTCATCTAGTCTAACCCATCCCTGACAAGTGGTCATCCACCCTCTACTCAGAAAACTCTAGGATGGCTACTGTCTCCCAAGATAGCACATTCCACTTTTGAAAACTCTAATTATTAGGAATCTATCTGCCTGCGATTTCCACACATTTCTCCTAGCTCTGCTCTGTGAAGCCAGATAGACGCCTCTTCCACATCCCTTTTAATACTCCAAGATAGCTGTTATCTTCCCCCAAAGTCTTCTTACCTTTAATACTTGAATGGTATGGTTTCTAGTCCTTTCAAAAGCTTGATTACCTTCCTCCAAATGAACTCTAATTTATCAATATCTTTCTTGAAATTGTTCCCAGAAATGAACACAATACTCCACATGTGGTCTGACCAGGAAAGGGGCTATCATTTTCCTTGTTCTGGACTAGGCCACACTGGACTTGGCATCAGGAGTTAGCATTCCTGAGTTCAAATTCTGCTTCTGACACTTCCTAGTTTTGGGACCCCAGGCAAGCTACTTAAACTCTCTCAGCCTTAGTTTCCTCATCTGTAAATGTAAAGCGCTTTGCAAACTTAAAATCACCATATAAATATTATTATGTCTCTATTAATATAGCCCGTAGTCACTAACTTTTGGCTGCCATGTCACCTTGTTCAAATTGAGCTTGCTATCCACTAGACGCAGGTCTTTTTCATCGAAGCTGCTGTTTTAGCCACGCTTTCTTCCATCCTCTAGTTGTCTGGTTGATTTTCTTTAACCCAAGTATAGGATTTCATACACCTATTAAATTTCACCTTATTCAACTTAAGCCATTTTTGATCCTGATTCTGGCATCCAGTATGTTAACGCTCCCTTTTAGCTTCATGTTGTCTGCAGATTTGATGAGCTTGCCGTCAATCCATTCAGTTAAGACACTGATAAACACATAGAAGGTCCATAGAGAGATCACAAGGGCACTCCACTAGAAACCTCCCTGTAGGTTGACATTGATACATTTATCACTACTCTTTAGTTCATTCAACCATTTCCAAATCTGCCTAACTACTATATACTCTCAATTAACTCATATTTCTCCATCTTCTAAGGATCTCATAAAAGACTTTGTCAGAGGACTTTGTGAAGCCCAAGTATACTTTGTTGGTGGCATTTCTAAACTCTAGGTCATACTCAACTAATCTTCCTCTTTTTTGGTCAGGGTTATTAAACTGGTGGCTCAGGGAAATATTGTAGGTACAGTTTACTTAAATTTTATCAAAGCATTTTATTGTCTCATGTTATTCTTGTGGAAAAGATAGAGAGATGTAGACTAGACAGAAATTCTGTTTGAATGACTAGAAATAAAGAGTAGTCGTTAATAGTTCAATGTCTGTTTAAACCTTTTACTAATGATTTGGGTAAAGGCATAGATGTCATGCTTATTGAATTGCAGATGATGTAAAGCTAGGCAGGATAACTAACAAATTGAATGACAGAATCAGTATTCAAAAAAAATCTGACAGACCAGAACATTTGGCCCAGTGTAATAAGATGAAATTTAATAGGGATAAGTGTCAAATCTTATATTTGGGTTAAACCAATCAACTTTAAATAAGACAAAGTGTGGCTAGACAAGCAGCTGGTCTGAAAAAGATCTGAGGGTTTTAAATGATCACAAGCTCAGTAGTAAGAGCCAACATTGTGATTGACATAGCAGATAAGAAAGTTAAAGTAACCAAGAGAGACTCAACATCCAGGAATGGGTGAGAATGGGTGATAGTGCTACTATACTCTAATCTGGGCAGACTACATCTATAGTATCAAATATTGCTAGCCACAAAAACCCACAGGTCTTCCCCAGAGCAATTGTTTAACATCACTTCCCCCATCCTCTGATTGTGTACCTGATTTTTTTTAACCCAAATGTAGAATTTTATATTGATTTCTGCTAAATTTTATCTTACTACATTTGATCTAATGTGGGCACCAAATCTTAAAAAGTGCAGGGATAAGTTAAAGAAAGTTCAAAGAAAGGCAACCAGGGTCATAGGGTTTAGAGGTCCCCTAGATCAACCCACCCATGAGTCCACAGTATCATTCAGATTAGGGAACTGAGGCCCAGAAAGGTTGAGTGACTTATCCAAGGTCACTCAGATAGTGAAAGGCAGAGCTATGATTTCAGCCCAGTGCCTCTGACTCCAAATCTAGCATTGTCTCCACAGCTAGCAAAGGGCCTTGAGTTCATACCATATGAGGATCAGTTGAAGAACCTGGGAATGTTTATCCTGAAGAAGACGAGGCTTAGCAGGGGACACAGTAACTGTCTTCAAGTATATGAAGAAGGGCTGTCAGATTGAAAAAGAATTAGATGAGCTCTGCTTGCCCATAGGTCCTAGGAACAATGGGTAGAAACTGCAAAGGAGGAAAATTTTGGTTTATCATAAAGAAAACATTCCAAATAGTTAGAACTATCCAAAAGTACACTGGGTCACCTCAGTGGATAGTGGGTTCCCCCTTACTTTGGGTTTCTAAATCAGATATGTTGGAGAGGGGATCCTTTTTCAAGGGGTCCTTGAACTAGATGACCTGGGAGCCCTTCCATCTCTGAAGTTCTGTGAACTTTCCAGTCATTATTGTGCTTAGTAGTCATTTTGACCACTGGTGTAGTATATTCTCCTGTTGATCTCCATTAGCTTCTCTAGAGGTCAAAATTGAGTATACGTTTTTTCCCAATTTAGTGCTTTCAAGTTATATATGGCATCTAAAGTGCCCATTGTATCCAGAATAACTCTTTTTCTTTACCAATTGTGCTATTTTTTAATGTGTGTATATGTGTGTGTATCTGAGATTCAAACCAGTTTTAAAGGTGGCCACTGTTTTTTCTGCCTTTCTATTGCTAAGGTCTGATCCTATGACAATTACTAAAAATTGTACTCACTTTGGCTTAGAATATAACCTGCCAGTTTCTGAGAGTGTATCATATTATGACTGACACCAGAGCCTTTTATGCCTATGAGAAAAAAGTTTCCAGATATTTCCATTTTATTTGAGGGCACACATTGCAGTCCTGTTCCATACACTCAACCAACCAACCAGCCAATGTCAGTAATGTGCCAGTCCTGATACTTAATCAAAATGAAGTACTTAACCAAAAGAGGAGAAAATGGATCCTGTGAGATATCCAGCCTTGAAAATCAAAGGAAATAAATTAGAAAATAGTCAGACTATTAAGCTTGGAGCCCTAGTATTAAGCTAAATGGACTCCTTAATATCCCTTCCATGACTGGGATTTTAGAATGTAGTTCCTAACTTAAATACAATTCCTAAATTTTTAGTAGCTATCATTCTGTAGTTTAGTGTAAAATTCACTTTTGAAAAATTAAATCTGGGATAATTATATTGAGTAGCACCTACAATTTAAAAAAATTTTTTTTAATGCCATTAGTATCAGGACCAATGAATCTGTGTGGTTTAATGGAAGGAGTCCTGGAATTGGAGGCAGAAAACCTGGGTTCAATTCCTGGTTCCACTAATTTCTATTGACATAACTTCAGGGAAATCATTTTGCCTTTGTGGGCTTCAGATTCCCAATTTGCAAAATAAGATGGGGTTGAACTAGATGACCAGTAAGGTCTATTCTAGCTCTAAAACCTGTGAAAAGTATCCAGACTTAAGTAATTTGATGACATTATATTTTCAGGTGTAAATCTTCTACTTTGGGGCAACTTGCCAGAAGCAGAAGAAAGTACAGATGAAGATACGTTAGACATTTCCGAGGAGGAATATATTAGATGAATGGAAACAACGATGTGTATATTATATGAGAACTCTCTTTTTCCTATTTAAAAAAACCACAAAACCAAATATTTTAATGAATGAACTATAAAACTGTAAATAAACAGACCAAAGGATTTATTGACAGTTTTTTTTTCAAAAAGAAAAGATTGTATACTCATTGATTTACTCAACAACTGCCTTAGTTTGATTTGTTTCTGTATAACTACCAGTAGTTCATTTGGATTTTTTCATACTGGTGCATTCTTAAATTCAGACAGGAGATGGTTCTCAATCTCCTTCAAGTGTCATTGTGCTCTCTCATCTCCTAATCTAAGGAAATGTTTCTTCTATCTTGATGCCAAATAATTTTAATTTTAAATTGCTAGAATAAGTGCAATGGTACTAACAGATAATCCATGTCTTACTGAGTCTTAACAGATGATAATAAAGCAGGCTGTCAGGTTTTCATAGGTATTAACTATCATATTTTCTTTTAGTGAAAAATGTCTCTGCTCTAGAGCAAGAATACTTATGAATTAGCAAGTAAGTAAATGAAAACTTGCCCCATGTAGTAACATTCCCAGGAGGAATAACCTTGCCAAGAAAGTCAGTTAAATGGGTTTGTTTAAGGGATTTCAATACCTACCGTTTTCAAATGTTGCATATCAGAAGCCATTACAAATATTACTTTATGACTGCTTCTGTCCATTTCTTTCCCCTTCCCTTGCCTTCCTTTATAAATGATCAATTTCAATAGGTGAATAGTTTTGCCCCTCAAGTCACACAAAAAGGTAAAACTAAGAAGTGATTTGCCTATCCCTTAATAAGTTGCACAAGTTTATTCCATACAAAGAAGAGATTTTTAAAGCCTTTCAGGACTAAAAAGTCAGGAAACTTTTGGATTCTTGTCATATGTAAAGCTAATGTTTATCATAGTTTTGTAAATATCTCCATGGGAAGCTTTAAAATGTTTTATTGATGCCTTCTGTTGTTTTGTCACAATCATTTTCAAGTATCCATCCTAACATGACCCAGTGAAGCCCTCATTGTAACAAAGAAAAACAGTTAAGCAACACAACTTAAAAACGGTGTCTGACAGTGTATGTCATATTCCATACCCATAGCTCCTCTCCTTTCCTCTTTGCCCTTCTTCTTCTCATCTTTGGAGCCAAGATTTGTCATTGCAATTACTCAGGATTCACCTTCATTTTAATGTCTTTTTCCCTTTATTGTTTACATTATTGTACATTTAGCATTGTTTACGTGATCATACTTACTGTGTATATTTTTTTCCTGGTTCTGCTTACTTCAGTCTACATCAGTTCATACAAGTTTTCCATGGGAGGCATTTTGGCAATTGTAATTCCAAGATAGACTGAATTATGGATTTGCAAATAAATACTGTTCTATTGTTGTATACTGACATCCTTTTTCAAAAAAGGAACAAAAACCTGTCCTTCTTCCAGGAACTGCACCCATAATAGAAAGCAAGAAATAGTACTATCAACTATATCTATCCAGCACACATTGGAACTTAACCTGGATGAGGACATGTGACCTCACTCCTCAATTTCAAGGTTGAATAAACTGGTAAATAATGATAATATTTCTATTTTAAAAGTTTGTAATTTTGTTAATTTTTGGTCCTTTCTCACTGGCACAGATCACAACCCCTCTGCACTTTAATAGGTAGTTGTCATGAGCAGTAATGGTTAAAAAATTCTTACCTAGGTAAAAACAGTGACTTACTTGAGCTCTCCCCCAAACCCCTCCAAATACTTGTAAAAAAAAATGGCTCTGAACAAATTCTAGAGCAGCAGAACCCACAAAAAGACAGAGTGAAACAAATTTCCAGCCCAAGATAGCCTGGTTGATTGGAAAGGTCTATTGTTCCAGGCTGGGAAAGGAAAACAGCTCAGCTTGGGCACGCAGGCAAAGACCAGACCTCAGCAAACTTGGAGCAGGCCTCAGGGGACTGAATCACTAGCAGCTCTAGCAATTTCCAGACTTTTCAACCCACAAACGCCAAAGACAACTTAGAAGGTCAGTAGGAAAGGTCTGTGACCAAGGTGAGAAAGAAACTCGGTCCCAGCCCCAGTCTCGGCACAGCCCTGGGGCAGTGGCTTCTTCTGGAGCTCTTGGCCCACAGACAGTGGGGGAATTCAGTGGCTGATCAAAGGGGGATTGCAGGGATCTCTTTGCTGGCACTGAGGCAGATTTCTCTTGCTTTGCCTGTGCTTGAATCTGGGTCACAG
Organism: Vombatus ursinus; assembly: GCF_900497805.2. Taxonomy (NCBI): domain Eukaryota; kingdom Metazoa; phylum Chordata; class Mammalia; order Diprotodontia; family Vombatidae; genus Vombatus; species Vombatus ursinus. Next base: position 47,463,200 of record NW_020954576.1, read on the forward strand.
TTCTGGGTGGCAGTCCTGGGGCAAGGAGGAGTGCTGGCTTGGTGGAGCTTGTAGTGGTGGTAGAGAGGGAATCCTCCTCACAGTTCCAAGGCAGAAAAGAATGCTTGTGATCACTCATAGACCAGAGCACAGGCCAGGAAAGGAGTAAACACCTCACCTTTGATCATACCACCTTGGAAGAAAATTTACAGGTCCCTAGAAGTATCTCTGAAAACAGTTGCACAAAACCCCCAAAGCTTGGGAAAGTACATTCTCCACACTGGAAGCAGACTCCTACCTTAACAAAGAGTTTAAAACTCAAGTAATTGGCTGGGAACATGAGCAAACTACGCAAAAAAAAGTCAGACCATAGAATCTTTCTTTGATGACAAAGAAGATCAAAACATACAACCCGAAAAAGACAACAAAGTCAAAACTCCTACATCCAAAGCCTCTAAGAAAATATGAATTGGTCCCAGACCATGAAAGAGCTCAAAAATGATTTGAGAAGCAAGTAAGAAAAGTACAGGAAAAACTAGGAGGAGAAATGAGAGTGATGCAAGAAAATCATGAAAAACAACAGCTTGCTAAAGGAGACCCAAAAAAATACTGAAGAAAATAACACCTTAAAAAATAGCCCAACCCAAATGGCAAAAGAGGTCCAAAAAGCCAATGAGGAGAAGAATGCCTTAAAAAGCAGAATTGACCAAATGGAAAAGGAAGTCCAAAAGCTCACTGAAGAAAATACTTCCTTAAAAATTAGAATGGAGCAAATGGAAGCTAGTGACTTTATGACAAATCAAGACATTGTAAAACAAAACCAAAAGAATGAAAAAAAAAAGACAATGTGAAATATCTCACTGGAAAAACAACTGACCTGGAGAGAGAATTTTAAAATTGTTGGACTATCTGAAAGCCATGAAGAAAAAAAGAGCCCAGACATCATCTTTCCAGAAATTATCAAGGAAAACTACCCTGATATTTTAGAACCAGAGGGAAAAATAGAAATTGAAAGAATTCACCAATCACCTCCTGAAAGAAATCCCCAAAGGAAAGCTCCTAGGAATATTGTAAACAAATTCCAGAGTTCCCAGGTCAAGGAGAAAATATTACAAGCAGCCAGAAAGAAACAATTCAAGTATTGTGGAAACACAATCAGGATTACACAAGATTTAGCAAGCTTCTACATTAAGGGACCGGAGGGCTTGGAATATAATATTCCAGAGGGCAAAGGAGATAGGATTACAGCCAAGAATCACCTATCCAGCAAAACTGAGTATACCCCTTCAGGGGAAAATGGACATTCAGTGAAAGAGAGGACTTTCAAGCATTCTTGATGAAAAGACCAGAGCTGAATAGAAAATTTGACTTTCCAATACAAGACTCAAGTGGAACATGAAGAGGTAAACCGGAAAGAGAAATCATAAGGGACTTATTAAGGTTGAACTGTTTACATTCCTGTATGGAAAGATGATATTTGTAACACATGAGACCTTTATCAGTATTAGGGTAATTGGAGGGAAATAATTACGTATAGATAGATAGATAGATAGATAGATAGATAGATAGATAGATAGATAGGTAGGTAGGTAGGTAAGTAGATAGAGGACACAGGGTGAGTTGAAGATGAAAGGATGATAACTAGAGAATAAAATTAAGGGGTGAGAGAGGATTATGCTGGGAGAAGGAGAAAGGGAGAGGTAGAATGGGGTAAATTATCTCACATGAAACAGACAAGAAAAGGCTTTTACAGTGGAGGGGAAGTGGGGGAAGGTGAGAGGGAATGAGATTTGGCTTAAGGAGGGAATAACATACACTCAGTTGGGTATGGAAATCTATCTTACCCTACAGGAAAATGGGGGGAAGGGGATAAGAGAGCGAGGGATGATAGAAGGGAGGGCAGATTGAAGCAAACACTTCTGAGGAGGGACAGGGTCAAAAGAGAGAACAGAATAAACAGGATGGGGGGGTGGGATAGGATGAAGGGAAATATAGTTAGCTTTTCACAACATGACTACTATGGAAGTGTTTTGCATGACTACACATGTATAACCTATATCGAGTTGCTTACATTCTCAATGAGGGTGGGTAGGGAGGGAGGGAGAAAATTTGGAACCCAAAGTTGTAAAAACAAATGTTAAAAATTGTTTTCACATGCAACTGGGAAATAAGATATACAGGCAATGGGGTATAGAAATCTATCCTGCCCTACAGGAAAATAGAAGGGGAAGGGGATAAGAGAAGGGGCAGGGGATAGAAGGGAGGGCAGATTAGGAGAAAGGTGTGGGGAGGGACGAGATGGGGAGAAAATTTGGAACTCAAAATCTTATGGAAGTGAAATGTTGAAAACAAAATAAATTAATTAATTTGAAAAAATCTTTATCTGGTAGACAGCTCTCTAGTGTTATATAAACAGGCTTAATTCTTCAAAGATAGACACACAGTCACCAGGTCATTATTCTGGAGTCTTTTTCATATTGCTATACCTTCTAGGTTCTTCTCTGCTGACACAGCATTTCTTGAGACCTCAGATTTACCTCCATACCATGATGAGGGTATAAAGAGGGTAGGACTTTAGCTGATGGGTAATTTTTTTTAAGTAGTGTTTCATAATAACAGCTCATAATGTTTTAGAGTTCACAACAACAGTGTGAGATCAGTAGTACAGAAGAAAGGTTCAAATAGAAGAAACATTTTACAGATGAGGAAACTGAGGCTCAAGTGAAGTAATTTGCCCAAGGTCACACAAGTAGCAGTATAGGGTTACAAAGCCTGGTTCTGACTCCAAATCCAACACTGTTTCTATTGTCCCAGCCTTTTTCTCCAGGCCACATAGTAAGTGTCAGAGCCAAGGCTTGAAGTTGTTTATCTTTTACATTATGCCACTGGTATGAGAATCAAACCCAAAATATAACCTTAACCATGATGATGGGCAGAATCATTGGCCTCAAGCAAAGCAATAGGATGCTTTTTGAAATAATAGTACAAGTAGCAGAATAATGTTGGGGCTTTTTTCCTAAACTATATTATCTAATAGTGTCAATGTCTCTTCTCCAAAAGACTAAGGAAATTCAACCTAGAAGAGAAGACTGTGGGGTTAGGGAGGAGGGTGTAGGAGGGAATGAAAACTTTCATGCTGAACTATAGTATTTGACAAAGTGTCACCAGGAAGATAAGAGGGATGAAGGAGTGTCTGTGTAGTTGCTTCTTAGTGATTCAATTAGAGGAGATAAAAAGTTCAATATAGAAATAGAGAGTGTGGCAAGAGCCTAATTCAATGAAGAGTCCCTCTGCTTCCTGTCCTGCTTAAAGGCAATGGTTGGCTGACTCTTCTAAGAGAAAAAGCAAGGCGATGGCAGTAGTGATTAAACCAAGACCCAAAGGTCATTCCACTTCAGCTGGGGTGAGTATTCCTGCTACTCATTTGGCCTTTGGTTAAATACAGTTTCAGTGAGGACTATTTGTGAAAAGAAAATAATCATTTGATAGCCACCAAAGCTGAACTAGCAGAGGGATTATAGTTGACAAGATTCTAGGACAAATAACTTTTAAGAAGGCATTATCTTGTAAGATGTGAGTCTTTTCCTCTTTCACAAAGAGGTCCAGTGACCTTTCTAAGGAAGCCAGAGCTAACCTCTCTGAAATGTAACAGACCTTATCTGGTCTACCTCAATTGCTAATATTGGGTCAGAAGACCTGCATTCAAATTGTCTCTACCCCTTACTAGCTATGGACAAATCACTTAGTTTTTCTAGACCTCAATTTATTCTTATGTCAAAAAGCAACAATAATACTCTTCCTTTGTCACAGGATATTTAAACCTTAAAGTTTTATGCAAATGTGAGTTGTTATATGTGACTGCATTTATGGACTCATTAATATGGCTACTTTGTCTACTGGTATAGATGCAACCTATCCATGGAATCTCATCTGGTGTGGCTTTTATCTATACCTTTTCACAAATTCTCTCAGAAGTTCTAGCCAACACATTGGATAAGCTCCTCTAGGTCTTTTAGTATTTCATGGGCAACAATGCAACACTCAGGCTAACCATCATAGTGAATAGAGACCTGCACTTAGGGCTAGGGAGAACTGAATTTTAATCCTGCCTCAAATATTTACTAACTGGATGATCTTGAACCTCTCTCAACCTCAGTTTCTTCATCTGTAAAATAGGAATAATATCCATAGCACTTACCTCATATAATTATTGCAAGTATCAAACAAAATACTGTATGTAAAAGCTTTGTAAACTTTGAAGTACTATGTAAATGTCAGTTTATTATTATCCCTGACTCGATACCCATAAGCAAGCCATCTCTTCATAAGGTCATATAAATCTTTGATGATGTCTTTTCACCTACAACCACTATAGGTCTTTCTGTTGCCCTTTAGGTTACCTTCAAATCAGATTCTTCTGAGATCATAGTCTTTCATGATTCACAACCATAGAATATCACTCAAAGGATCACTCCAGTGCCTAACACAGTGTTGGGCACATAGCACACCTTAATCAATGTTTGTTGACTGACTCATGGGTTTCAATAATTCAATACATTACTATTATCCCCAAAACATCTAGCTCTCTTCTGATCCTGTTCTAAAACAATATTTTCTAGTTTTCTTAGTGATAGGGACTTTTCTGTGATATATTGAACACCATCACTGTGGAAATTGTATTTTTTCCTTTACCCTGGTAGAAAACTGAACCTACCTCTCCTCCTTTTTACCTTCTCTTTTCTGACCTTTGCATTAGATGTAACAGCTGGTCAGCAGTAGGGCTCTGCCTTTTATTCCTATTCCAGCTTGGCATTTCTGAGGATTAAGAGATGGTGAATCATCAACTTACCCACGTGTTTTTATATCTCCGTATTTTTTTCCTCAATTGCCCAACCTCCAAAATCACCTTTGCTGCTGCTTAATTTCAGAGGTTTGATATTATGAATAATACTTTGTCATGCTCAACAGGCCTTAAGAATTACTAATTTAATATAGAAAGAGTTATGTTTAAGGTCAGTAATTAACATAATGAAGAAATTGTGTTGCCCTGTTTTAGTGACTAGGAAATTTAAAAAACTTTTAGTAAACTAGTAGATTTGCAGGGAGCATAAATTACAAAGATGGAACATTCTCACATCAATGGTGAATTCCCTGAAGTAGGCTTTGATAGCTCAACCTTCATGTGAATGAAAGAAAACCATCCCCTATTTTCTTGCCTCAAATGGAGATCTAAGTCATATTTACTTTCTTTCCTAGAATTGTTTGTCCAATCTGTAGGAGGAAAAATCCATCCCTGTGGTACAACTAGGAATATTTGGTGTTTTGGAGATTCAAATAGTTAAAAATTACTGCCTCTCTCTACCTTTAATTGTTCTTTTTAAATCATATTTTCTGGGTAAATAGAAATATCTCTGGTTGTTGATGAAGAAACTAAGGGACAGAAGAGTGACGTTCCCTCCATATTCAAAGCCAGGCAAAATCCAGGCTCCAGATATTACCTCAGGACTCTGCTGACAAATCTCTGTGGGTTTCAGTACATATGTTAACATGCAATCACTTCTGTTAAATAACCTCTCACTTTGGGGAGGCAGCATCATGGTGCAGTGGAAAAGTTCAGTATTTGGAGTCCAAAGGCTTCAGTTCAAATCCTTCATTTCTTGTATCACATTGAACAAATGATTCCATCATTATGGATTCATTAACCTCTTCTTTAAAACAAAAAGGTCACTTTTGAGGTCCTTTCCAAATCTGAATTTAGGATCCTATGATCCTAAAATTTTTTATTATAAATTAGTGCAAATATACAGAACAGAGAATCAAACTGAGACCTATTTTCACCAGCCTGACAGCCTGTGAAAATTCTGTGATTTTCATCCTGAAAACTATGTCACTTCCCTCTAAGATTTATAGGCACTATAATTAATTACCTCAATGATTATGCTTCTCTTCTATTTCTATGTATAGGTCTGTCACTGTCTTCTATTCAGAATCAATCAATAAACATTCATTTAAGTGCCTAATATGTGCCAGGCACTGTGCTAAACCTTTTTGCTGTGCTCTGCATTCAAGAACTTGGGCAGCTCACACACTGCCCAGCATCCCAGATCTCCTAGAGGCACACAGAGATATGCAAAGGAAGTCACCCAAGAATAACACACACACACAAACACGTACACACACATATATACACATATGTACACACACACACACACACACACACACTCACACATCCCTGTACTGCTGTACCACAGAGAGATCTCCTTGGTCCCACTATCTCGTCCTTCCTCAGAGACAAATAGCTCTGCAATAGTAGTATGATGAACCAGTCCAGAAGATTTCCCCCTGCTTTTATCTCCTTGAGAATAAGAAAAAGGCTTTTGCCATCCTTAGGATTATTGCCCATAGCAGTTGCCTGCCACACCTCGATTGCCATGGCCTCATTAATATGGCACATCTTTGTGAATATTTAGTATTCTGCTTCACTTATAAATTGGGGAGAATACAAGACAACAGAAACTTGAGTTGAACAGGACCTCCGACCTATCCACCTATACATGAGAAAGAATTTCCTCTACGATATCTCTAACAATTCTCTAATTCAGCCTCCATTTAAAGATTTCCAGGATACCTGCAAAGGTGGTCCATTAAGAAATCTTTCCTTATATTGGACAGCTAGGTAACATAGTGGACTGAGAGTGTTGAGCTTAGAGTCAGGAAGACCTGAGTTCAAATCTTACCTTAGACATGAGCTGTATGACTTTGGGCAAGTCACTTAATCTCATCCTCAGTTTACTCATCTGTAAAATGGAGATAATAATAGCATCTTACATTAGGTGTTGCAAGGATCAAATGAGATAATATATGTAAAGCACTTTGTAAACTTTAAAGAGCTATTTAAATGCAAGCTATTAAAATCTGGGGCAATGGATAGAATGCCAGGCCTGGAGTCAGGAAGGTTTATCAGATCTGGCCTCAGACACTTTCTAGCTGTGTGACCCTGGGCTCGTCACTTAACCCTGTTTGCCTTAGTCTCCTCATCTGTAAAATGAGCTGGAGAAGGAAATGGCAAACCACTCCAGTATCTCTGCCAAGAAAACCCCACAAGGGATCACAAAGAGTTGAACATAACTGGAACAACAATAACAAAAATTAAATCTACCTCTCTATAACCATGCCCCACATTAACGTCAGCTATTTTACCTCTCGGTCAGGCAAACAATTTTCCTCATGACAGCTCTTTAAATATTCGAAAAGAGAATCACAAAGAAAGCAGTCACACCCTCCCTTCTCTCCTATTTCTTCAGCTGATGCTCATGTGGTGTGATTTTTAGTTCCCTCACCTTCAAGGTCACCTTCTTCTGATTCCTCCAGCTTGTCAGTGCCTTTCCTAAAATATGAATTTCTCTGTCACTTTGCATAAGGGACATGTTAGTGTTCATCAGAAGGACAAGAATGCTAGGGAAGGGAGATAGCATTGTAAATTGTGTTAATCAGTAATTTTACTAATCTAATATGAATTTACTAATCCATTCCAGAAACAAAATACTTTTGGTTAGTCTGGGGTGGTTTTTTTTTAACTTCACTTAAGTAACAAATGTTTGATCTCGTGTCCAGCTTTTGCTAAATGCTCTACAGAGCGTAGGAAGGTGTATGTTTTCTTGAAACTTACACTCACATCCTATTCCACATGGGAGCTGAGAGGCAGCTTTGCCTTAGAGAGAGTGACTCCCTCACTGTGATGGGCCTATGAATGTTGTGAGGGAGGGAAAAGAACTACCAAAGTCATTTTCTCATGTCTCAAAAATATTGAGACTTGTAGAAGAGGAGATGAACAAGTATTTAAAGACCATTTGGATCTGCCAGACATGGCTACAGTTGAAGTTGGCCCCCCCAAATGCCTACCTGTCCCCAATATGGGCCTAAAGGAGCGAGCACATGAGCATGACTCATTTTTGGAAACTGTCCTCAAAATATCTAAGAGCAGCCTGCTCTCTCTGTCCCCTGGACATGATTTTGCTGCACGGATGGACCACCTGCTATTATAACTTTGACACCCGAAAAGCTTCCTGTATGTTGCAGGGAGATTGCACATGCGTGGGTGAATCTGCAGGCTGTTTGGAAGTATTTTAAAACATGCCCTTTAGAGGAAATGATCTTTTCCTGTTTCAGAGACTGGAGTGTTGCCCCATCTTATCAAAACTGCTCTGTGGGCTTGCTCACAAATACCTAAAAACACCATGCTACAGATGGAAGGCAGTAGGAGACATACTGAGCTAATTTCCCTCGCGTGATGCTACCCAGAGGACTCAAGCTGTCAGTATCCTGAAGAAAAACAACTCCTTCAAAGAGAGATGGCAGCCAGAGGAAAAGGAAGTATGAAAGCTTTGAAGGGCTCAGCCGTTAGCACCTCCTCCCCACCCCAATTCAAAACTCAAACTGTCTAATGGGAAATTGTTACAAACCACAGGCCAAGCATGTTCAGCCTGGGTTAGCTGTGCAGTCATAGGAAAAATTAGCAAATACTAGGCTGATACAGCTCTGTTCTTAGTCTCTCTACCTCAGGAAATGTTCTGGAAGGGTAGTTTTAATTGTTTTAACAAAATCTTTTGAATAAATAAAGAAATAGTTTTGTTTTAAGTACCTGCAAAATCAGTCTCTAGACCAGGTAGAATATATGCCTCAGTATATGATTAACCCATTAAGGAGCTAGCATTGGTGAAAAGATCTGATGCCTTAGTTCTCCACATTTCATAAGTAGTGCTAATCATAGCTTTCCACCTTAGACAATTTATTTTCATTTAGTAGGAAATGTTTCTCTCCTTTTTTTCCCCCAAGTTTATGTTTAAGGCCCCTTCATATAATGTTCTGGGACTGAAGGAGAGGCTGTCTTTTTTTTCTTTTAAACCTACTTCTTCACTAGAGACAAAGCAGAAAGCTCTAAATTCTGCCCAAAGGGCAAAGCTAGGAGTATTGTGTGAAAGTGGCAGAGAGACTTCAATTTAAGTAAAACCTTCCTAATAACTAGAGTTATCCAAAAGTGGAATGAATGGGCAGCTTCCTAAAAGTGGTGGATTTCCCCTCACTAGAGGCCTTCAAGCTAATGCTTACTGACTGCTTCTTAGGAATATTTTAGAGGCAATTCCTGCCCAGGTTGAATAGATGACCACCAGAGTCCCTTCCAACTCTGAGGTTCTGTGATTCAGTGCTTTCTTGATAAAGGTCTGGCAATTACCTACCCTCTAGCAGAATCCTTTTCTCCTTTAAATAACGAGGTGGGTGATCTGCTATAGGACTTTTGTGAACAGAAAATCAAGAGTCAAGATTGGAGTTTTGGCCCCCTAAAAAGATTAATGGCTGCCAATAAACATTTATTAAGCTCCTACTGGTGCCAGGCACTGTGCCAAGTTCTGGGAATACAAAAAGTAGCAAGAGAGTGTCCCTGCCCTGAAGGAGCTCAAAAGAGGAGATAACAAGTAAACACATACATACGAACAAGCTACATATGGGCTAAACAGGAAATAATTTAAAAAGGGAAGGCACTAGAACTAAGAGGGTTTGGAAAAGGCTTCTTGTAGAAGATGAAACCTGAAGGAAGCCAGGGAAACCAATAGGCAGAGATGATCCATGGAGGACAGCCAGAGAACATGCCCAGAGCTGAGAGGTGATGAGGAGAGAAGGGCATGCATTTGGGAGATGCTGCCAAACTTAAATAGACCAGTGCTGACAACAGGTTGGATACAGGGAATGAGAGATAGCAAAGGGTTAAGGATGACACCTAGGTTGTGAGCCTGAGGGGCTGAGAAGATGGTATTGCCCTCTATAGTAACAGGGAAGGTAAAAGGTGGGGAGGGTTTGGGGGGAAAGATAATGAGTTCTGGCATGGGCATACTGAGTTAAAGATGTCTACTGGACATCCAGTTCCAGATGACTGGAAGGCAATAGAAGTTGGGGCAAGATAAGTAGATTTGAGAATGATCAGCACAATGGACGTAATTAAGGTACATCATTATTGTAGGTTAAAAGTTGTATATGGTAAGACATATTTTGTTTTTACTGTATGTTTTTACTGAATGATCTATAACCCATCCCAAAGCAAGCATGAACAAAATTAGGTTAATTGTAATGAGAGAGAGAGAGAGAGACAGAGAGAGAGAGAGACAGAGAGAGAGAATGATCAGCAGAGATGGTAATTAAATCTGTGGAGATTGATGAGCTCACCAAGGGAGGTAGCATAGAGGGAGAAGAGAAAAGTGCCCAGGACAGAACCCTGTGGAATACCTACAGTTGGAGAGTATGCCTTGAGATACATTTTTTAAAAGTTTGTTTTGTTTCTTTTTTTTTAAAAACTAGGTCTCCCTCACAGGCTAGAAACACAGGGTCTACCCACAGTCCCAATCTCACTACTGATCAACATACTTTGATATGGGAGCTGTTCCATTTCCAACTTGGACCAATTTGACCCCCCTCCTTAGGCAATTTAGAGGTCCCCTTTGTCCCCCAGGGCTCACCATATCAATATCAGACCAAGTATGGGTACTCAATCAGTATAGTCTGCTTCATTTCAGAACTTCTAAGCTCAAGAGACCCATATAAGCCTCAGCCTCCCTGGTATCTTTGTAATCTTTGATTACCAGCATGTACCACCATGCTCAGCTCAAATGCATAAAATTGAAAAGATTGTTGTTGTTGTTGTTTTACCAACCCCACCTGTGGCCAATGCTGAGACAATAACCTTGGGAGTATAGATTTTCTGTTGGTCAACTCAAGTTCTCACTTTGTGGAACTGAGCTGTTGAAAAGTGTCATGTCCTGTAGCTATAGGAACTAGGTGTTATAACGGTGATTGCATTGATTAAATGCCAGTTAGCTCTGGAAATCTCTCAAAGGCCTCTGCTTCATGGCTGAAATTGAGCCCTCTGCCTGGTATTAGATCAAGGCTAGATAATCCAGGTCTGATGGCTGGTCTGGGAGCTCTAGCAATTACACGTCTCACATACCTTAATCAGCAATGTACTTACCATTATTGTAACCAAAAAAAAAAAAAATCCCACCTCAAAATCATTACTTAGGCTCTGTTTTATTTTGCTGCTCACATGAATCCGAGCATCTGACCCACTGATTCTTAGGTCAATCCAATGAAGTCATCTCTGTGGCGACAGCTGCAGCCCTATGGCCGGATCTCTTACAACAAAGAAAGACCCTGTCTAGAAGGATGATGAATCCTATCTGCCCATGCCCAGATCAGCTTACCTATCTTGCTATTCAACTGGGTGTCTGTACACTACTTCATTAGCAACCCAGCAACAAGCTCAGTTGTCTGTGATTCCTTTTTTTTTTTTTTGGCAATTGGGGTTCAGTGACTTGCCCAGAGTCACACAGCAATTAAGTGTCAAGTGTTTGGTCTGAGGCTGGATTTGAACTCAGGTCCTCCTGACTTCATGGCTGGTACTGTATCCACTGTGCCACCTAGCTGCCCCTGTGATTCTTTCCAATGAGATTTTAGGCTCATCACTCTCATGGGCAGGCCCTCCTCCCCATGTTGGAAAATCCTCTTGGTCTATTGTCTACAAGCCTTGAATCAGTGGAAAGAATACTGCATGTGGGTTTAGGAGAGCTCTGAATTCAAATCCTGGCTCTAATATTTATTAGCTGTGTGTCTGTGAATGAGTCTCTTCAATTCTCTGAGCCTCCTCTCTAAAATGGGTTAATAGTATTCAAAATCCCTGCCTCATAGGGATATTGGGAGGAAAGTACTTTGTAAGTCTTAAAATACTATAGAAATCATTATTATACTTGCAGGAGATAGAGGAAGTTGGTAAATAAAAAAAGCCTGCTGGAATTTTCTTAGACTTATTTTCAAGATCGACTTAGTCCTATGCTGATGCATGCTTTTATCCCTCATAGATGGAATCTGTTTTGGTTTGGTTTTGTTTTTTGTTTTTTTTAAAGGCCTTTGCTAAATTCCTTTAGTTCCTGAGTTGGCCTGCTGTTTTTTATGGCGTTATTGCATCGGCTTAAATTGCCTTGCAACTTCCAACATGAAACACAACCCAACTCCCTAGGAAGAGTCGCATGACTCCATCCAGCCAATTATTGTTCAGAGGAACCACCAAAGTATTGAACAGTAGGCAGGCCATTAGGGTAGAGTTATTTTTAGTCAAATGACCTGGTCTTGATTTGATTAGATTTGGCTATCAAAAGGTATAATTATGTTTGGAGTATGCCTCCCTCTGGCCAATATTGGTCTCTTGCTCATGTAATATAATTTGTATATTAGCCAGAGAGAGCCAAGAATGCAGCAGAGATTGCTCATAGCTACACTTTTGGGTCTAATGGAAATAAATGAGGGAGCCCACCCAGTGAGAACAGAGGCATGGGTGGGAATTTCAATAACTTCAATAAGGAAGTATAAGGGTCAGAAGTCCAGATTTGGTCTAAACAAACAAACACACACACACACACACACACACACACACACACACACACACACACGGCCTCCTACCCCCAAATCCACTAGGTGGAGCAAGGGACCAGCTATTAGAGAGAAAGACTGGGTGCCCAGATGCAGATCTGAACGATGTCTGGAACCCCTGTTTTTCCTCTACAGCCCTCCAAGGAGCTTAGAACACACATAGGGAAATGGAGTTTCTGTAATTGGTTTGAAGGCACACATTCCATTCCATCCTCATTAACACGCAACAGAAACCCAGCATATCAGTGAATGGAAATTTGGTGAACCTGACAAGATTTCTAAGCCCTGAGAGCGCACTTCCCTCTGCATCATTTCCCTTCAACGTAGCATTTTTATAACAGATTTAGAGCTGGAAGGGCCCTCAGAGGCCATGTAGTTTCAACTTCTCACTATACAGATGAAGAAACTGAGATCCAGAGAGGATAAATGGCCCGAGGCCACACAGGTAGTTAGCTTCAGAGGTAGGATTTGTAGGTGACCAGTGTTCTCTCCACTGTAACACATTTCCTCTCTGCTCTCATGGGTAGCAAGTCGAATTTGTGGCAGGACTTCTATAGCCAAAGGATTCTAGGTTTGGATCAAATAATATTCTCTTCCATGAGGTCATATGCACACACAGAGGCTCTAGCATCAACCTAATTACTATTTAAAACAAGGCTCCTTGAGCGCCCCAGATGCTGGCACTCCTTTCCACTGTTGTAGGCCTTTTTTGCTCTTAAAGCTTCACTAAAGCAGGTGCCAGGGTCCCCAATCAAGGCTTTATTTTCAGGCACAAAAGATTGCACCCTACCAAGCTGACCTCATCTCCTTCCCAGGCTTTTGGCCTCATTGTGGGGATTACTGGATGTTTTGTCTTCCTGTTCATTCAAACGTGATGCTGCTCATTATTATGTTCCAGACAAGCCTCCCATCAATGGAAGGACTCACTGATTGGTGATTGTTTGCTGTAGACTAGCCACATTTCCTCATTCACATGTTTGAGACCCAAAATCCAGAGGCTGTCAGAGGAAAAGAAGGTGGTATTGAGTTTCAGTTTCTGGGTGAAAGAAGCCTGCATCCCATCCCACTACCCATGGCTCTTATTATTAATAATATGATTTGGGACTAAGTTTGCAACTTTCCTCTAAAGACATTAAAGTCCAACTATGGGAGACAGGGGAGAGAAGCAAGAAAGGAGATTGGATTTATTCTTACTAATTCCCTGTACTAAAATGTTTGAAGCGCCTGGTAACCGGATGTAGTTGCAGACAGGCTGTATGAAGGTAGCCTTCTCTTCCTCATCCCTTATAGCATTTCCATGTGCTTCAGTGAAGCTTGTTAAAACTCTGGGGCAATTTGCAGGGTCTCAGCATTAGTGACTAGGACTATAACGGCAGTTAAAAAAAAATTTCACCTTAACTTGGAGAGAGAGACAGAGAGACAGAGACAGAGACAAAGAGAAACAGAGACAGAGACAGAGAAAGACAGAGACATAGAAAAGAAAAGAACTAGACTCTATGGAGGTGCCCATCAATTGGAGAATGGCTGAACAAAGCGTTGAGGAAAGTAAAGGCCTAAGCTTTTATTAAGCACCTACTATGTGCCAGGCACTGTGCTAATCACTTTACATTTATTATTTCATTTGATCCTTACAATAACCCTCAGACGGTAGATGCTATTATTATCACCCCCTTTTATAGTTAAGGAAATGAAGACAGACAGAGGCTGAGTGTTTGCCCAGGGTCCTACAGTTAGTAAGGGTCTGAGACTGGATTTGAACTCAGTTTTTCCTGACTCAAGGTCTAATGCTCTATCTACTGCACCACCTACCTGTAGTATATGAATGTAATGGAATATTATTATGCCACATGTTACATTAAAGATTAGCATTAGTGAGTCCATTTTGTCTTTTATCCACCATTTTGTGAAATTAAGTTTCAAATTCAATATCAGTCACCTGATTTTAGAGATTGCACAAGTTTACTACTCCTCCCCATAGTCACCCAACCACAAGAATACCCCTCTACCCCTCACTTGAGCATCTCCCAATCCCTTGCACCAATAAGAAACCAGGTGTCTTAATCCCTATATCCCGTTTTTCACTCCCTCCAAATTGTATATTAACAGTGGGAAACCAAGCTTCTGATTCCTTGGCTACTGAGAGTCCAACAGCATATGTTGCAAATTGTTTGTCTAGATGAAACTTGGGTTTTTTGTTTGTTTGTTTTTTCCTGTCATAACACATACATAATTATGAAAAACATGATCACAGAGATCCTAGGTTGCATGAACTGACGCAGAATGGAGTGAGCAGAATCAGGGGAACAGTTTGTACAAGGACAACACTGTAAGGAAAAAACAACTCTGAAAGGCAATGTAATACTGACTAATGTGGCCCTCCCTGCCTAGCAGGTTAGATTTCACCCCTCCCCCAGGGTTCTCTATTATCCAGAAGGAGATTTGGGGGTATGTAAGCTCTCTGCAAATGGTGCCAACCACCACTGATGGCGTTCCCTCAAGTGCACAGGTAGGTCACCTGCACCCCAGTTTCATTTAATTACTGTCAGATTAGCTTTTCAAAGGAATATTTACTTCAGGAAGTATATCACAGTTATGCAAACTCAATCCCCAATGTATGGCTAGGCACAATTCCCTTCTTCCTTCATACCACCTTAATCTCTGGGAAGGGGGTTAATAATTTAGCTCAGTTCCAAAAGAGCACGCAGTCCCAACTTAGGCTGGCTGGCTGTACCATCCTTTCTGCAATCTTGACTCCAAGGTCACCACGGCTTGAACGCCTGTATTTAGTGAAGGTTACCACCAGCACCCAAAACTGAAAAAGGACAAACAATAAACAACCTGGTAAAGAAACAAATACCCCTAGATCCATTTCTCTGAGCCTGGTTAAAAGAGAGGGAGAGCAGAGGAAGGAAAGTCCTTTACCTTTCACTGATTCAGTTCATGATGCCTGTACCTTGGGTGAACTGTGATCTCCACCCTCTGGACACAGCAGAAAAAAAGTGGAAGCCAAAAAGAGTGTCAGAAAAACAAAGCAATCTTCTCAATCTCACAGTTTTATTTTTTAATTTTTTAAAAATTAAAAAAATTTTTTTTTTTTTTTGGTGAGGCAATTGGGGTTAAGTGGGTCACACAACTAGTGAGTATCATCTGTCTGAGGTCAGATTTGAACTCAGGTCCTCCTGACTCCAGGGCCGGTACTTTATCCACTGTGCAACCTAGATGCCCTCAAGCTTACAGTTTTAAAGGGGTAACCTGTTCAGGTACAAAACCAATCAAAAGAGGCTATCCCCACCCACGTGGGAGGGGACAAAGAGTGCCTCTACATTAGGTGATTTGGGCAAGTCCAGGTCAGCCCAGGTCATATTAAGAACTGATCAGCTATGGCACCCGAGGACCCTGTGATGAAACATACTACCCACCTTCTGACACAGAAGTAATGGACTCAAGGTGCAGAAAGAGAAATACATTTTTGGACATGGCCACTATGTGGATTTATTTTTCTTGACCATGCTTATTTATTACAAGGAATTTTTTTCTTTCTCTTTGTTTTTTTGTTTTGTTTTGTTTTTTTAGGGCAGGGGATAGAAATACTGATGTCAAAAACACACAGAAGAGAACACAAAGAAGGTCAGAAGGGAGTACAGACAAGCAGGACAGTTGTCAAAATTATATATAGAATTTGTTATATATAATTTTAAAAAAAGGTATTTGAAATGGAGATTCACAGTTTCTCTTTTTGGTTTCTATTATGTCTATAAAGATGTGCTTTTTTGGTGTTTAAGTTTAAAATTGTTTTAAGAAAATTTAAGAAAAGTAAGGCAGTAAAGGTGACAGCCTTGGAGGCAGAGAGGAATGACGGCACACCTGGAGAAGCCCCTGCTTGCTGAGAGATGGAGCTGTAAGAAGTGAGGGTTCCATGAAAGGTTTTCCAGTTGGGATTCGGCAAATAATGCTGAGCAGTCCCAGAGATGTTCCATCTCCCCAAAGTGGTGTGAGAAACTGTAGGAGACTGAACTCTTGTTGGCTTCTCCCTTGTCCTTTACTTTGCTATGCTATTCTAATGAAATGCTTCACCATGATTTATAGTCCCCAGACTATTCATAGAAGATGCACTGGATGGGGCTCCAGTCATATTTGCATAACTATGACTATCATAGGTTCATGCACAGTACATCAGGGATGGTGTGGAAGAGGGGAAACTAACCAGGGGTCCAGACCTGTGCTATAAATGACAAGATCAGCACCTTAACAGGCTCCTGCCAGATGTTTGAAGATACATCTTGTCTCACGTCCAACAACAGGATTTTGCAGTCAAGAGCTGGCTAGCACTTTCATTATATGATACGTTCTGATTCCTATGAGTTTGTCCCTCATCTCCATTGATCCAGAGAGTTCACAAGAGGAAAAGCATATTTGTTCTTAGTATAGGTGATAGTGAAAGAGATTTGTTGTTGTTCAGTTGTGTCCAACTCTTTGTGATCTCATTTGTTTGTTTGTTTGTCTTTTTCTTGGCAAAGATACTGGAGTGGTTTGCCATTTCATTCTCCAGCTGAGTGACTTGCCCAGGGTCACACAGCTGGCAAGTTTTTAAAATCAGATTTTAACTCAGGAACGTAAATCTTTCTGACTCCAAGCCCAGCACTCTATCCACTGTACCACCTAGCTGCGCCTGGTAGAAGACAGCAAGAGGTCAAAGTTGGGGGAGAGGGGTAATGATAGCTAGCATTTGTATAGGTTTGCAAAATGCCATACGTGTTATTTCATTTGACCCTTACAACAACCCTGTGAAGTAGGTGCTATCATTACTATTCCCTTTTACAGGGGAGGAGATTGAGGTGGAGAGAGGTCAAGTGATTTGGTCACACTGCTCATAAGTGTCTAAGGTGAGATTTGAACTCAGGTCTTCCTGACTCCAAGTCCAGAGCTCTTACCCTCTGTGCCACCCAGCTAAATGTTGTCTTAGGCACACCCTTAGAAGGGCTGCTTCTCTGATTCTGTGATCCCAAGAGATGACAATTTTTAAAAGAAATGCTCCAGAACCATTCATTGTTTCTTAGACAGAATTATGAATGCTTCAAGGAGGTGACAGGATCAGGAGAAAGGGAGAAACTCTAGTGGTAGTGTGACTTTAAATTATTCATTTGAGCTATTAAGTTAAGACCAGTTTCTTTGAGGCAGTTAACAAATGAAGTCATCTAAATCTGTCAGATGTTAGCCATTTATCAGAAGAACCTCTGGCAAATCACAAACTTGTTCTGGTTTGTACATGGTGTCCCTGGGGGGAGAAGAGAAACTGGTGGAACCTATACCAGGCAGATCTAACGTTGATGAACCAAGGAAGAGAAAAGCCGAGGACAAAAAGATCAAGAGAAGGCGGTCCTTTGGGAAACGCTATTATTCCTTCTTCCAGAAGGAGCCATCACTCTCTTGGAAGCAAAGTCTTCCCCAGGATATTAATTCTGGGCTTTGGCATTTGGCTAAATCCATTCAAGAAGTGGCTTGGCACCTGTTCTAAGGGCATCCTACCCTGATACTCTGAACAACAGCCTGTTTATATCCAGGACCCAGAAGGGACATTGGGATGGATGAGAGCTTAGAGCTCTTTAATCCAAGCCCTTCATCTTTGAGATGATGCCCAGGTATAGGAGGTATTTTGCCTAAGATTATACAGCGCTAGCAAATAACAAAATCCAGATAATACTAAGAGCTCACATTTATATAGTACTTTACTGTTTCCAAAGCACTTCTGTCACAACAATCTCATGATGTAGGGAGGACAATTTTTTTTGTTTGTTTTTGTTTGGGTTTGATTTTTTTTTTTTAGTGAGGCAATTGGGGCTAAGTGACTTGCCCAGGGTCACACAGCTAGTAAGTATCAAGTGTCTGGTCTGAGATTGGATTTGAACTCAGGTCCTCCTGATTCCAGGGCTGGTGCTCTATCCATTGCACCACCTAGCTGCCCCAAAACAAATGTTTTTTTATCCACATTTTTCAGATGAAAAAATAGGGACCAGAAAGGTTAGCTAACTTGCCAAGGGTCACCCAGCTGATATCAAAGCCAGAAATCAAACTGAAACTTCTTGACTGTGAGTATAGCAGAATCTCCACAATACCATGCTTCTTCAGATCTACAGGTCCCAAAATAAATTCTCTTTCTACCATGATTCCTGTAAAATAAAGGTAGGGGGGAGAGAGACAGAGAGAGAAAGAGAGAGAGAGAAGAAGAAGAAGAAGAAGAAGAAGAAGAAGAAGAAGAAGAAGAAGAAGAAGAAGAAGAAGAAGAGGAGGAGGAAGAAGAAGAAGAGGAGGAGGAGGAGGAGGAGGAGGAAAGGGAAGGGTGGGAGAAAGAGAATGAATGCCATAGGGCAGAGATATATTTAAACATATCAGTCATTATATTATTATAGAAATTGTTCTGCTGGTTCTGTTTACTTCACTTTACATAAGTTCAAACAAGTCTTAGGTTTCTCTGAAACTATCACCTTCAGCACTTCTTACAGCACAATGATATTACATTCCTATTCCACAACTTGTTTAGTCATTCCCTAATTAATGGGTATTCCCTCAGTTTTTTTTTTTGCCACCACAAAAAGAGTTTCTATAAATATTTTTGTATATACGGGTACTTTTCCTCTTTCTCTGATCTCTTTGGGGTATTGACCTTGTAATGGTATTGCTGAGTCAAAGGGTATACACAGTTTAATACCTTTTTTTTTTGGAATAGTTTCATTGTTTTCTGGAATGACTGTAACATTTCACAGTTCCACCACCAAGGTATTAATGTGCTTGTTTTTCCCACAGTGCCTAAAACCTCCAACATTAACTATTCTTTTTTTTTTTTGCCTATTTTCCCAATCTGATAGGTATAGGATGGCATCTCTGAGTTGTTTTAATTTGCACTTATCTAATTATTAGTGATTTAGAGCATTTTTTTTTATGTGGCTGTTGATAGCTTGGATTTCTTCCTCTGAAAACTGCTAGTCATATCCTTTGACCCTTTTTCAGTTGCGGAATGATTCTTATTCTTATAAATCTGAATCAGTTCCCTATATATTTTTAAAATGAGACCTTTATCAGAGAAACTTGCTACAAAATTCCTCCCCCCAATTTCCTATTTCTCTTCTAATTTTAGTTGCAATGTTTTTGTGTGTATAAAAAAAAAACCTTTTTAATTTTGTGTAAACAAAATTGTCCATTTTACCTCCTGTGAACCTCTCTCTTAATTTGGTCATGAACTCTTCCCCTAGCTAGGGAGAACAGTGGATAGGGTACTGGGCTAGGAGTCAGGAAGATCTGAGTGAAAATTCAGCTTCAAACACTTAACTAGGTGTGTGACCCTGGGTAAGTCATTTGACCTCTGTCTGCTTAAGTTTTATTGTCTATAATTGGGGTTCATAATAGTACCTCTCTCCTAAGGTTGTTGTGAGGATCAAATAAGATTTTTGTAAAGTGCTTAGTATAGTGTCTGATACATAGTAGGTACTTAATAAATTATATTCCCTTTCTTCCTACCCCCCTATCCATAGATTGGACAGGTAACTTTTTCCATGCTACTGCAATTTATTTACGATGTCACCTTTTTTGGCTAAGTCATGTAACTATTTGGAGTTTGTCTTGGTATATAATGTGAGATATTGTTCTATTCCCAGTTTCTGCCGGACTGTTTTCCAATTTTCTCAGCAGCTTTTGTCAAATAGTGAGTTTTTGTCACAAAAACTGGGATCTTTGAGTCCGTCAAGCACGAGGTTACTATGCTCATTTGCGTCTGTACATCGAGGACCTAATCTGTTCCACTGATCAACCTCTCTATTTTTCACCTGTACAAGTTGTTTTGATGATTATGAATTGTGGGGCACTTTGAGATCTGGTACTGCTAGTCTACCTTCCCACTTTATTTTTTCATTCATTCCCTTTATATTCTCAACTCTTTGTTCCCAGCTGTGGAGTCAGAGGACCAGGGTTTGAATATAGTCTCCACCTGTATGGTCTTGGATAACTCTCTTAATCTCTTTGTATCTCAGTTACCCCTCATCTGGAAAATGATAGGGTTACATTAAATGATCTCTGAGGTCTGAATTTATGATCCTACGATAGCAGAATCAGGAAAACAATTTACACAATGACTAGATGGAAACTATAATAACAAGACAATTACAACTAAATGGCATGAGATTATAATGACCAAGCTTGACCCCAAGCAAGAGATATGAGAGAATACACCTCCCTGCCTGTGGGGAACTATGGGTGTGGAATACTGCATATGGTGGAATTTTTTGATGTTTTGATGTTTTAGCTTTGCATGTTCTTTAGGGTTTTTTTATTCTTTGTTATAAGGAAAATACAGATGATATAAAAAGATATCCATAAAAATTAATTTTTAAAATGAGAGAGGTTGAAAAAAAGATATATTAGAAGTCACTTGCCTCCTCTTCTTTGGTAGGTGACTATGGGTGTCACACATTACAGGTATTGTCAGATTTCTTTCAATATGTTGACTCCTTTTACTGAACTATTTCCCCTTTCCTTTTCATTCTTTCTTATAAGGAATGGCTCTCTAGGCGGGGATATATTGAGAAATGTAAGTGATATAAAAACAAAAGATATCAATAAATTTTTAAAAATGAATAGTCCTTGGTGTTGATGACCATGAAGGTCTCTTCTCTTCTACCTCTAAATCTGACTCTATAACCTTAGAGATTAGACTACTGTTTCTTACAGTCATAGATCTATAGCTGGGAGGGAAGGGACCTTCGTGCCATTGAAACCATCCTCTCTCACTTTTGTTGTTCAGTTGCTTTTCAGTCACATTTGACTCTTTGCAACCCCATTTGGGGTTTTCTTGGCAAAGATACTGGAGTGATTTGCCATTTCCTTCTCCAGCTCATTTTACAGATGGGGAGACTGAGGCAAATAAGGTTAAGTGACTTGCCCAGGTCACACAGCTAGGAAATGTCTGAGGCCAGATTTGAACTCAGGAAGATGAGTCTTCCTGATTCCAAGCCCAGCACTCTATCCACTGAGCCACCTAACTGCCCCTCACTTTACAGACGAGGAAACTGAGATGAAGAGGTGAAGATGGAGGCACTAAACATTTATTAAGCACCTACTCTGTGCTAAGCATTATGCTAAGAGATTTGTAAGTATTATCTCATTTGAGCCTCACAACAATTCTATAAGATAGGCATTACGATTATCCTTAACTAACAGTTGAGGAAACTAAGGCAAACAGAAATTTAGTGACTTGCCCAGGGCCACATGGCAAGGAAGGGTGAATTTGAACTTAGATCTTCTTGCCTCTGGCCCAGCATTCCCTAGCTGCCCCAGGCTTGCTCAAGGTCACATAGGTAGTCAGGGGCAGAGCCAGGATTCGAACCTGTGTCTTCTGATTCCAACTCCAGCCCTCTTTCCTTTGCCCCAGGCTGCATTTTGCAGAGGAGGACATTGAGGCCCAAAGATATTAAGTGACTTGTCTAAGGTAGCAAAACTGGGAAATAACAGCTGGGAATCAACTCCAGGTCCTCTGACAACACCGTGCTGGTAAATTACCAGTTGGCTTCCTGTCCCTTTCAGATTAATCTTGTATGATTAATATTTTCTCCATCACTTTCTTGAGTCTAGACAATCAACGAAACAAGAAACCAAGCCCCAATGTATAGTATTTAATGATTTCTGAGGTGTAAATGCTCACACTCATGAAGACATCCCTGCCCAGCTCCAGATCCCACGCTCTTGACACTCTGCTGCTCTTGGTATTTGTGGAGACCCAAAAAGAAAGAACATCTGACACCCCACTGGTGACCTGACCCTTCCAAAGCAGTATGAGTGAACTCACTGGTTGCCAGCCCACTGTGTTGGGACTCCCACACTTGGCCTCTCTTCTCTTTTTGTATAAAAAAAATGTAAAAAAAAAAATCCATGTTTTTTACTAATCGCTCCTGGTTGCCCTCTGAGGGAGGCCCTCAGCTTCTCCCTACTCAGTCTCAGGCGTCACTAATTTCTCTACAAATGAACTGACCCTAATGCCTCTCATCTCTCACGAGCTCACCTGCTCATTAGCCAAGGAGTAATGTCCCCATTGGAATTTTCATTTAGGTTTCTTTTAGGCCAGTAGAGGGCAGCATTGTTTACAGACTTGACAGTTACCTGTCCTGGCCTACCTGGAGACTCAAAACTCATCAGCCCACTCCAAGGAAAATTTGATAGAAATCTGGGACTCCTTCCAAATTAATGTCTCCCTTCTGACTCTAGGATAGAAATGCAAAATCCTCAGCCTGGCATTTAATCCCTTTATAGTCTGGTTCCCACCTACCTTTCCAATCTTATTTGGTATTATTCCCCCTTTCTCAGGCCTATAATCTCTTCCTTACATGTACATGATATTCCAATACCTACCTCTGTGTCTTTGTAAAATTGCCTCTATATCCAGAAGGCAAGACTCCCTCTTCAAATCCACCTTTTAGAATCTCCTTCTCATCCTTTTATATTCTTTCCTGGATTCTCCAGTTTTTAGCATCCTTTCCCTCTTAAAATGACCGGATATTATTGTTTATTTGCTTACTTGTTCAGAGATAGTTGACCATAATGGAGAGAATGCTGAATTTCTCATCAGAAAGACCTGATCAAGAATTGCCTCAGACACTTATATACCTACATACGTACGTACATACATACATAAATACATACATACATACATAGAGTTGTATAAAAATCTAAGCAAATCACTTAACCTTTCAACTTTAGTTTCCTTTTCTGTAAAATGGAGATAATCATAACATCTACCTCTAAGGGTTATTATATGGATCATATGTGGTAGCATATGAAAAAATAATTTTTTAAACCTTACAGCTCTATATCAGTGTCAGCGAGGTTGTATCTTCCCCCATCTCCCAATAGAATATAAATTCCTTGAGAACAAGAACTGGCACACAATAGGTATAAGAGGGGTGCCCCACACCCCAACACTAATGAATGGAACCAACTGGATACTCTGTACCCTAATACTTTTATCATGTGAAAATGCCTCTTGGATAGAGTTATAGAATTAATCTATCAAAGGTATACACTATGTGCAAACACAATAAATGTATTCAGGTTGGTTGAAAGAATTAAACACACATCTGGGCCTATATACATAAGAGAAAGCACGTGAGCAAGAAAAGCTTTGGCAGTCAAGTGAGAAGTGAGGAGAGAGTTTAGCGGCTGTCCTTAGATTCAAGCACCACACTCTAATGAACTACATGGAGTGGACTCGAAGACCTGGGAAACGTGCTCTTTAAAAGGTCAGAGGTAATAACCTCTCACTTTACTCCTTCCCACGGACTCCATAATCCAGCTACACTGGCCTACTGTTCCTTGAAGATGAAACTCCATCTCCCATCTTGATGCCTTTGAAGTGACTTTTCCCCATCCCTGGAATGCTTTTCCTCCTCCCCTTAGCTCCCTTGGCTTGCTTCAAGACCCAGCTCCTAGTCCACCTTCATTAGCTCGTCTCTTCCAGGCCACCTCACCCACCCACCCAGCTGTTACTGCCTTCTCCTCTGAGGCTGACTTCCATGTACTGTCTATATCTTGTACATTCCTATCTATATGTCATCTCCCCCATGAGCCTGGGAGCTCCTTGAAGGCAGGGGCCCTCAGCAAGTGTATCCCCAGAAAGGCAAATGTCCCTGATGTTCAAAAAAGGGAAATGGCAGAATGTTCAAATTGCAGTCAATGAGCTTAATTTCAACTCTCAGCAAAATTAATAATGTATCATTAAAGGGGTATTTTGTGAGTATGAAAAATGGAAGCCATGATCATTAAGAGCCAGCATAGCTTCATTCAAAATAGGCCATGACAAACCTGAGCTCATTTCTTTTTTTTTTTTTTTTTATGCAGGGTAACTACCCTGATGGATCAGGCCATTGCTAGGGATGTAGATTGCCCAGCTTCTGGCAATGTTTTTGACAAGAGTTGGGCCAAATCCGGCCTGCCTCCTGTTTTCATATGGCTAAGGAACCAAGGGTGGCTTTTACATTTGTAAATGCAATAAAACTTTTTTAAAATCATAAAACAATTCTTAGCTGGAGGGCTGTACGAAAACAGGCAGTAGACAGGATTTGGCCAGGGGGCCATAGTTTTCTGATCCCTGAACTAGTTAATTCAAAAGTCTTTTTTGAGTCTTATCTAATAATCCTGAGATTTATCCAGTGTCATAGAACTAATCAGTATTGGAGCTGGGATTCAAACCCAAGTCTTCTGATTTCAGGTTCAGAGTTCTTTCTATTCCATCATTTCTTCCAAGATCTTATATTATAACTTGGCAGAAATCTTATATACATGGAAAACCATATGTACACAAGCCATACACACACACACACACACACACACACACACATACACATACACATGAAAAAAAATTAAGTAATCTTGAATAACTTACTTCCTGTCTGTGGAACTCAGTCTCCTCATCTGTCAGCACTAAGAGTCTGTAAGGTTATGATAAAGAACCCCAAACTAATGGCACTAATAGTGTACTCCAGGAGCTCAGAGAGCTCACTCTGGACTGGTAAAATAAAAAAGGGCATCATGGAGTAGGTTGTACTTAAAGCTAGGCCTTGAAAGATGAGGAGGATCTGGAGAGATTTAGGGGAGGAAAGGGGAAGGGCATTCTAAGATTGCTATGGTCTTATGCTGGGAAATAATCAGAGATAAAGTTATCATCTTAGCCCCTGGGTGGAGCAGTAACCACAAGGTGGCACAGTGGATATAGCGCTAGGCCTGGAGTCAGGAAGACCTGAGTTCAGACACTTACTGGACAAGTCACTTAACCTCTGTCTGCTTCAGTTTCCTCACCTGTAAAATGGGGATAATAATAGCACCTGCTCCTCATGGTTATTGATAAGATCAAATGAAATAATATTTGTAAAGTGCTTAGCACAGTGCCCTGCACATAGTAGGTGCCATATGTAAATGTTAGCTATTATTTGACTTTTGGGATAACTTAGACTTTATTCTAGAATCTTAAAACCATAGACTCCTAAGGCCTTAGATCTGGAGGCAATCTTCGATGGGGAGGCAGCATGGTACAGTGGAAAGAGAACTGACTCAGAAGTTCAAATCCTGTCTCGGAAAAGTGGCCTTGGACAAGTCATTTCATCTCCTTCCACTTCAGTTTCCTTACCTGTGAAATGAGAGGGTTGTCTTGAAGGCCCTTCTAGCTCTAGGCCTAATTATAGTCATTTAGTCTAATTTTCATCCCGTTCTGATTCTCCACTAGAGGTCCTCTCTGCTGTCCCTTCTAACCCTAGACCCACGATCCCCAGCAGATGGTCACCCGACTTCTACCACACGCTCGATTTGATGGAGAATGAGCTGTGTTCCAGGTCAGCCCATGCTGTTATCACAAAACTCTGATTCTCAAGAATTCCTTCCTAATATTAATTCACTATCTGAGTCTCTGTGACTTTCATCTCAGATGCCTTTGACCTCTGGAACCACCCGGAACAAATCTCTCTCTTCCACATCACCACCCTTTACATATTTAAAGACCGCTCTTGGAGCGTTCCTTAGGCTCCTTATCCCTCGTCTTCCATCTCCTTATCCTCATGCTGCGAGAAGCCTGATCAGCCTGAAGCACACCAGATTCCCTGAAGAGCCAGCAGAGAGGAAGCTTTGATCTCTTCCTGCCTGCAGCTTTCTCCAGCGTTTTAGCTATTATCCAGGAAAAGATAGTGCTCAAGAGCACCCATGCACACACACACAAAGACACTCGCGCTGTCGAGATGAAGGTTTCAATCCAGCACACACACACACACACACACACACACACACACAATAGAAAAAAAAATAACCAACCAACCTAACTTTGAGCATCAGCCTGTATGCTACAGAGTTACCTTGAGATGCATTTCTGGTCCAAGGGGCCATCACTTTTGTCCTCTTTGTCAGGGATCTTGTCACCCTGTATGGGATGTCACCTCTCTAGGGTGGGGGAAGGAGGCTGGGGGTGGCAGAGGTTCACTAGAATGACTATATTGTGAAATGAATGAGCTGAGGCTGTCATCTGTCTCTAATGTCAGACGAAAAGGAGCAATGGTAAAACCACCATGGACAGGCTTTGGGAGTAGTAGGGCTACCCTCATTCGGATGATACGAACAGATAGTTCTCAAAAGAAGAAAGCCAAGTCATCAAGAGCTCCAGGAAAAAAAAATGCTCCAAATTCCGTCTTACACCCATTGAATAGGCCAAGATGACAAAAAGGAAAAATGGCGTTTTCAAGAGAGCCCTTGAGAGGACAGGGATGCTAACCCATGATTGGTGGAGATTATGAACTGGTTCAACCAACCATTCTGGAAAGCAATTTGGAACTATACCCAAGACACTTAATGACACCTACCACTTGACTTAGTAATACCACTACTGGCATTTACCTCAAAGGGATCAAAAACAGAAGGGAAAGGACCTATATGTGCAAAAATATTTATAGCAGCACTATTTGCTATGGCAAAGAACTGGGAACAAAGTGGATTCCTAATAATTGGGAAATGGCTGAACAAATTATGTCATATGAATATAATGGAATATTATTGCTTCATAAGAAATGACCAAAGGGAATGATTCGGAGAGGCCTGGGAAGAGAAGTATGAACTGATGCAGAATGAAGAGAGCAGAACCTGGAGGACTATTTATGTAATGACCATAATACCACGAAGGAAAATAATTTTGAAAGATTTAGAACTTTGGTCACACAGTGATCAATTATTGTTACAAAAGACTTGTGATGTAGCAGGCCTCTTACCTCCTAATGTAGAGATGATGATCTGTAGATGCAGAATAAGACATATATGACCAGTAAAACAAATTTGTTTTTCTTGACTATATTTATTTGATATAAGAAACAGCTTTTATTTTGGGGGATGTGGAGCACTGGTGGAGGAGAGAAGGGACTGTGATGGTGTAAAGTAAGGAGCCTTAATGAAACATTTTAAAGAAATACACAGAAAGGAACAGAAAAGGAAAGAGCAAGCAAGACAATGTTGCTTTACCACACTAAATTTAATATATATATATTTTTAAAAACAAGCTGCATGTGATAAATTGATAGATTCATATACAATCCTTTTTCTGGCCTTCTTTCTGAATGGAAATGTTTATGCTTATTGATGATTTTCTAGTTCATAATTTTTTTAAAAAAACAGAGTTGATCTCTGTCCTTCATTTATTAGATATCATCACCACCATCATCATCATCATACCACATTTGTGTCACTTTACAATTTACAAAGAGCCTTCCTCATGACAAGCTAGTAAAATAGCACAATTATTATTGTCCCCTTTTACAAATGAAGAAACTGAGGCTCATAGAGGTCAAAGCAAATTGCCCATCATCACAGAGAGGCAGTATGATACAGAGGAAAGTGTGCTGGAATTAGAGTAGCTGGTGCAAACCCTGGCTTTGCCCCTTACTAACTGTGTGACCTTGGGCAAGTTACTTACTTAATGTCTCTCTTAGCTTTAGTTCCTTAGTTGTCAGATAAATAGGTTGGACTCAATGACCTTTGAGGTACCTGTCAGTTCTTGAGCTATGACCCTATGAACCCAGCTAGGACATAGTGGACATGGGACTCAGAACAAATCTTCTGATTTCAAGGTGAGTATTAGGTCATTACAACTTGCCGTCCAGTCCCCCTT
Organism: Vombatus ursinus; assembly: GCF_900497805.2. NCBI lineage: Eukaryota > Metazoa > Chordata > Mammalia > Diprotodontia > Vombatidae > Vombatus > Vombatus ursinus. Next base: position 47,491,323 of record NW_020954576.1, read on the forward strand.
TCTCCACCACAGCCCTTGACTTTCGTAAAAGTCTCTGCCATCTGACAGGTTCTTGTGAGCCAAAGACTGTGGATTGTAGGATTTAGAGCTGAACATTGTCTTGGAGACCCCAGGGGTGGGGAATCTGTGGCCTCGAGGCCACAGATTTTGGAGACCCCAGGGGTGGGGAATCTGTGGCCTCGAGGCCACATATGGCCTTCAAGTGCAGCCCTTCGATGGATTCCAAACTTCACAGAACAAATTCCCTTAATAAAAGGATTTGTTCTGTAAAACTTGGACTCAGTCAAAAGGCTGCACTCAAGGACCTTAGAGAGCCATAGGGGGCTTCAAGGCTGTAGGTTCCCCACTTATGACTGTCCAACCCACTCATTTCATAGGTGAATCCAAAGCCTAGAAAGAGTTAATGGCCTGCCTAAAATTACACAGGTAGCAACTAGGAGTGCTGGGATCCCTTGACTCCAAACCTAGGTCCTCTGATTCCAAAGCCTGTGTTTTTCCACTGTGATCAGGGGTGTGCTGGTAAATGTTTAACAACCAGCTCTTCCCTCTCAAAAAATATGACATGCTTTTAAGTTTAATCTTTATATTAACATTTTCTCAATCAGTTCTTACATCTATATAATCAAAACAATAAATCAAGACTAGATTTGTAGTGTTTGCCAATTTCTGAGGAATAGATGCTTATATTGAAAGTTTAACAATCACCTCTCGTGACCTCTTAAGGGTTGCATCCAGTACATCCCTGACTATGACACACTATATTTTTAGCATAAAAGCTACTAGCTAGATCAACTGGCCATGTAAATCAAATTCTCCCATTAGTCTGGGAGTACAAGAAAGCAACATAGGCTAGTCAAGCGGCTAGGGCAAACAGTGACAGATGGACAGCCAGAAAGCTCCATGGTATCGTCAGGCAAGCAAAATGTTTGTCCAAGTTGAGGAAGATTTCTAGTACATCTGTTATACCCTCATGGTAAACCTATAGAGGATATGGACTAGAATCCTGTAGGATGGGCTGGAAGAGATTGGGCTGGGATATATATTGTTGGAGAGAATTCCTGAGATCACAGATCCGTTTGAAGATAGAATTATCTCCCTCCCCTCAGAGTAATAAGGAAAGATTATGAGAGGAAATGAGTAACATCTCAGTTTAATATCCCTTCTTGCTCTCCCTTCCCGTTCCCCTTCCTCCACCCCAATCATTTTCCCAAATACTCTGTGGTCCTACTTAAAGACAAAGAAAGGACCCATCATATCCTAGGAAACTCCCGTGCCATGTTTTCCCTGCCCTACTCCCCACCTCCACCCCACACACCAGAGGACTCCTGTTAATCTAGTAAAGGATAAATGAGATATGCATGAAGGGAGAGTGTGAAACATAAATGGGAGAGGGGAGAGGCAATAAGAATTTCAGGCTGATTTAGTGCCAGAGATACAGGACAGACCAGATGGGAAAACCTTGGACCATGAATACTGTTCTACCATTGGCAAGCCTTTTCTTCTCTTTGGCCTCACTTTCTCCATTTTGTAAAATCAAGAAACAGACACCTCCCTCTTCATAAGGAAGTGGCTAAAGGACAGGGAAAGGTCTCATATTCACTGTTTGGGAGGGCTTGGTTTCCACTCAAATATACTCTATAATCACTGTTCATGGTGACATGGAGATCAGCTATGAAATGGGAGATACCTTCCTTTCCCTGCCCTGAAAGAATCAGTACCTGCCTGCCCAGAACAGACCTTATCTGTAAGTTCTGTCTCTCCTGAGCTCTCTTATTCCCCAGGTCTCTAGTTACCTGCCACGTACAGTCAGGTCGAGCCAGGGACTGACAAATAGGTGAAAAACCCCCAAGACACCTAATGAAATTTTCAAATGGCACCTGGTGATGGCCATGTACCTGGATCTCCCAGAACCCTGAAACCTGAGAATAGGTTTTGGACATCCATGTTTATTAACCTGCACCCAGTAGCTGGAAGAATAAACACTTCCCTTCTACCTGACACACAGCTGTAAAGCTGGGCCCTCATTAGAACAGCCTCCACACATGAGGTGTGACCCAGAAGCTAAGCTACTGCATGTAAACTAATATCTTGTGAATGAGCTCAGGAAGAGCAAAGAAGAAAGAGACAGGTTTAGAGCAACCATCCCACAGCCAGTCCCCTTTTTGTTTGGCCTCTTGTTCTGCCCCTGAAATGTGGGGTCCCTTGAGGTTCTGCCCATGACTCTCCCCACTTCTCATTCTAGATTCTCCCTTCTCACTTATTTCGCTGACCCCCATGGCTTCATGAATTCTATGAAGCTTGGCACCCAGATCGCTATGGCCACCCCTGCAATCTCTTCCTAGGGCTACCATTCCATATTGCACAGAATCGCTGAATAGCAGACTTGTAAGGGCTTCCTGGGCCATCTAATCAAACCTCTGCCTGCACAAGAATCTACAACATACCCAACAAGCATCCATATGGCATTTCTTGAAGGCCTCTAGGAAGGGGGAAACCACTACTTCTCTAGGCAACCCTTTCCACTCGAGTCTAACTAACTGTGAGGAAGTTTGTCTTCACACTGAGTCTTAATCTACTTTTCTGGAACTTTCTTCTACTCCCAATTCTGCTCTCTGGAGCCAAAGAGAACAAGCTTAACCCTTCTTCCACCACCTGAAAATAGCCCTCATTTTGTTTCTAAGTCTTCCCTTCTTCTGGCTTAATATACCTGATGCTTTTGACCTTCAGACCTTTCCCCATCCTGCTGGTCCTGCTCCGCTTGTGGCTAAACTGTGTTTTTCTTTGAATTTTTGCTTATAGACGTTTTGGAGTTTTTCTTTTCTTCTGGGTTCACATAGTGTGTATCCTTGGCAGCATCATCCTGGTAGCTAACATTTACATAGCACACTAAGCACTTTACAATTATGATCTCATGTAATCCTTACAACAGAGGCCAGAGGCAGGTGCTGGGAGGGAGGCATCACAATAACTTTTTGTTTGTTTGTTTATTCATTTGTCCAGCCTTACTTCTCTGATGGGAACTTTGGGTAAGGGCTAGATGGGGCTGTCAGATCCTCACCCGTCTTATCTGGGTCCCTGCGGCTCCCTCCCCAGGCTTAGAGGGCCAGCCCCACAACAGCTGGGGACCTGTTCTTTGCCTGGAGAGGCTTGGTCCTAAGATTCCATCTCCAAAGTTAGAGCTATGGTCTTGGAGCCCCTGTGTACAGGGGCTGAACTTGAGATCCCAGTTCCCTTGTTCCGCTTCCAGGGCCCAACAGTTTCTGCCCTGATCACTTCCTGCAGGCTGAATTTGTGCGCCCGTGCTGGAAAAATGATGCACTATGGTTTCTACCTGGATTTCTGATCACTGCTTGGGCTGGCTCTTGTCTGAGATCTCTGCTCATGGAGTTGGGGGGTGTGGGTGGAGCTGCACTGGGCAGGGAGAGGGAAGAGAAAGGGAACGAGTATTTATATAGCACGTACTATGTGCCAGGCATTGTGCTGAAGGCTTTGCAAGTATTAACTCATTTGATCCTGATAACAGCCCTGTTAAGGCAGGTGCTGTCATAATTAACTGAGGCAGACAGCGGCGCTTGACTTTGAACCTTTTGACAGATTTTCTTGCCTCCAGGACCAGCTCTCTAACCACTGCTTCACCTAATCGCCTCTGAGGAAGCATAGCTATTTCTTTCTACTTTATCTTTTTAGATGGTCTTTATATATAATCTTTAGATAGATAACTAGGTCTATAGATTTTATTACTTATAATATATGCACATTCTGTTTCACATATGCATGCATGTATGTACATGCATACACATACACATTGACACATATATGTATAGATTTG